>NC_139843.1:2468801-2563801 GCF_963691815.1 Echiichthys vipera
GCGGCCAGTGTGAACTTTATGGGACAAAAATATCCTCTTCATATAACTTATATATAACTATAAAAATATTATGTATTAATATTATGTTCCCCTTCCACTGAGTTCAATCTTTGAACCCACTCCAGTCCTGATCATGAGCACCAAATATTTTATACATCTGCAGATTTTAACTTTTTAAATGTCATTTTTTTTTACAAGATGTCACTGTTGTTTTTTTTGTGGAGAAAAATTAAAAACACAAACAAATAATTATTGTCTGTGTAAACACTCGTAGTCTGGGAGATGTCAGTATTTAGCAACAGCATCGCGTCAGTAATGCATTTTATGCTGCAGTGGACACGGGATCAAACATTATGGTTGTAATGGAGACATCTTTGTCTGATTTATGGATTTACAGTCATCTTCAGCCTCTTGTCCCTGTCGGGGTCGCTGGAGCCGATCCCAGCTGACATCGGGCGTGAGGCGGGGTCCACCCTGGACAGGACGCCAGTCTATCACAGGACACATAGAGACGAACAGAGACAGACAACCATTCACACCTACGGGTGATTTAGAGTCATCAATGAACCCAACACCTGCACGTCTTTGGACTGTGGGAGGAAACCGGAGAACCCGGAGAAAACCCACGCAGACACGGGGACAACATGCAAACTCCACTCTCTCTGTGAGGCGACGGTGCTAACCACCACGCCACCGTGTTGCCCAATGGATTGAGAAGCTAAGGTTGAGCCTTCAAAATAAAGGAAATTATACCCTTGCCTAAATGTATGCTGGATGCATTTACAGCCAAAATGATCCAAATCTAAAATGTCCCTAAAGATACACATGGGTTAATGTCCCCTCCCCCCCACCCCGTCCTCCCTAACAGCTCTGATGCTGCAGCAGATCTCCATTAAACTTTAATCAAAGCCTGCTCTCACATCTCAGCCTCACATTACGGTCGTAGCTGTTGATTCATTCATCTCTCTGCCCCCCACTGTCTTCACTAGTGTAAGGTCGCCGCCGCTACACGCTCTCTGGCACCCCCCTCTGTTGCCGCCAGGCAGCAGGAGACATCTTCAAAGAAACAGTTTGCGTGTACATCTGCGTGCGGACTCTCAGAACTCAGCGTGGGACGACGTGAGCAGGTTGACACGGGGACGCGCAGGGGAACCGACACTGTGTCTCTGACAGTTACAGTAAACACAGTGAGGACCGGAGAGGGACGAGAGCAGGCAGGTGGCTCACATCGGAAACTTTAACCCTGAGTGGGTGGTCAGAGGAAATGTATAGATATATATATACTGTATATACAGTACACTATATATAGATATATATAGATACATACTGTCTATATACATAAATGTACTTGAGGCTGCATTGTTCGGTGAAACAGTACATGTTACAGTACACCTTCTTTGTAAGGTCAGGATTGCAAATTTGAAAGCTGCATTCAGATGTTTGTGCAGAAGAATTCAAATATCAGCTCGGGGACACACAGACATCACATGTTACGGTTGACACGGAGCAGCATTAGCCGTCATTTGGGATCAGATTTATTGAATTTAATCTAAATATTCTCCTCTTTTAGCTCTGGTTTTGGTCTCCACCACCTCCTGGGAACAACATCTGGCTGTTCAGCTGCTAAATGCTCCACTTTGTTCACCAGCTTTTGCACAATAAGTTGCCATAAAACTAAAAATTAAACTCTAAGAGGCTAAACCCAGAGGTATACTTGCTCTTTATCCACGCATTTGTGTAAAGAAACGGCCGCCCCTTGAAGTTGAATTGAATTGTACTTGCAGATGTGCTATCCGGGTGTCATTGGAGGGCTCCAGGAGAGGAGTTCTGGATTTGCACGATGTAAATAATAAATATGGTGACACACGAGGAGATCACGGCAGAAAAGGCAGCAGCCGGGCCGTGGTGTGTACCTCTAAATTAAGCTAGCTGTAACGATGGTGAGTGAGTTTCTCTCTGCATCTGTGAACACGTTGATTTCTGCAGACACAGGATACGTGAGGCAGCCTTCATGCACGCATGCGCGTGTGGTTAAAAGCAAGGATATCTCAAGATGAACTCTCATAGATAACACTTGTTTTCTCACCCATGAAGGTTTCACTTAAAGCACAGGACACTGTCATCATGATAACACCACATATTACAAATACCGTTGTTCCCTTGAATCAACTCTTTCGATTCTTAAGTTTTAGAAAATGTAGAGAAGCTAGTTTTTATTTTATTGGAGGTTAAAGTTTAGGATGAATTAGGGGCGTGGTCTCTTGAGTGACAGCTAGCCTCTGGCCCTCCCTTCTCTTCGGAGGCTAGTTGTCAGGATTAGCATCATTAGCATGCTAACTTCCTCATCTGGACCTGGACGATCATTCGTGTGGTGCTGTTTCCATAAGTGACAAGATGGTTTGCTCTTGGATCAACCGTACAAACAGATGGTTTAGGAACACACCATGTTAGCTTTAGCTCTGTTATGTTAATAGCTAAATAACGTGCAATAAAGCCTACTATCGATGGCACTAGATGCTAATTATGGAGCATAGGGATGATTCGGGTCGTGAGGGTCTGTGTTTTACAATCTATGATCATGGGACTGTGTTTAATATCAGTTTAAATCATAGATCATAAATGCTGCCTGCACTCGACTCCTGTTCCCTCCCGGTCCTGGAAAAAACTCTCCACATTGACTCCCACTCCCGTTTATCTGGTAATGTGTTCTGTTAGCCCAGCTCCGGGGCGGTTGAGCTAATGTGGCTAATTCAGACGTATCTCCCTCCCCCCAACGTCACATACATGCCCTCAGAGGAAATGAGGCGGAGTCAAAGTCTGACAAGATGGAGACCAACAGACCTCGACAGAGACGCTACGTCCAATTCTTATACAGTCTCTGGTGGAAAGTCAGAGTGAGAACATAACTCACTTTCCCCAACTAAAATATAAACATATCAACAGATGGCAAAAGTTTAAATCATACGGCAAAATTAGCGAATAGAAGTGCAGATCTGTTATCTTTTACAACCAGTGATAAACGGTAAACCGTGTCATCAAATTGGGACGATGTTACATGGAAATCCATGTTGTAGTAAATGGAAATGTACTAGCAGACATCAGTGTGTGTGTGCGTGTGTGTGTGTGTGTGTGTGTGTGTGTGTGCAGACCATCAGGGCTAATCTGTGGTTTGTTTAGCCAGAGCTGAGGCCGTGTTGGTGATGCAGCGGAGGGGCTGTTTGAAGAGCAGGGTCTTCACTCCTGCCGCTTAAACAGCAAGCTTTCATTTGAGGCTCCATAGAGTTGCATTTGATGAAAAATAAACAGACGCCTTTAGCAGCTGGGGTTTTTGTGCCTGGGAGCGCACCGCAGACACGGAGACGGGTTTCTTTGCTCGATTGGCGAATGCTCAGCAGGGCGGATTGTCTTTTGGGTAATAAGCACATTTACACAACTGCAGAAACAACAGCCAGTTCAAATTAAAACCCTTATTTCTCCCTGGTTGCTGCTTCCACTGTGGATATCATTGCAGGGCAATTAAAATGGATTGAAGCAAACTGAATGCCTCTTGACATGAGGAAAGTGGGACTGAGCAGATGAATGGATTACACTCACAGCAGCAGCGTGCACGTAATCACTTTCCTTTCCTTCTTTCCATTTTTCCAATCGTGGATCTAATGACCGAATTATCCACAAAGTCTTCCTCTTAACTGCATCAAACCATTTTGTTACATTACTACCATGTATGGAAAAGGAAAAACATACTTTTAATCTGTTAAATTCCTCTGAAGGAAAAATAAATGGGCTGTCATCTTATCTGATTTACATGGACAAACAACTCCCAGTGACATTATGATACATAAAAACATTGCTACTTGTTGTTAGTTCGCCCATTGAGAGGGCTCCAGGGCTGACTGGCAGCTGTCCACGCTCGCTGGAATGCAGTGTGCGTCTCGGGGGTCACAAGTGCTCAGGGACCGTGGGAGGATGGGTGTTTTGGATTAAGAGGCGGGGTCACGGGGTCACGAGGGCTTTCTTGCCCTGCGAGGTGACAAGGGGGTGGAGTCCCGCTGACAGCGCTTGTTGTTCCCACTGTACAGAGAGGAGATGGAGGCATTGGTGGGGGCTTGCGGATGAGGCAGAGCGCGCCGTGGGTACAGCGGGCCGCCCCTGAGCAGAACGACGTCCCGCACGGCGCCACGGAACGGCTTACTGACGAAGCAGTAGAGAAAGAAGTTGACGGCCGTGTTGAGCATGGCCAGCATGTTGGACAGGTCATATGCCAGGTGGACACGCCAGTCTCGGTGAACCGAGGACACGTAGAGGTGGTAGATGACCACCACAGTCCTGGGAGCCCACAGCACGGAGAACACAGAGGTGATGGCCAGCAGCATCGCCGTGGTTTTCCCGAGTCGGCGAGGAGGCGCAGACTTCGGCCCGCGCTCCTCCTCGCAACGCTGCTGCCTCTGCCTCACCCTCAGCGTGTGGATTATCAAAGAGTTCAGCACCAAGAAGATGCTGCAGGGCAGGAAGTAGATGATAGTTACATGTGTCCATATGAGGACAGTGTCCAGGGCCGTGGGCGGGTGGCTGTTCCTCCACATGTCCGACCACCAGAAGAAGGGCACGCCTGATACGAGAGATAACCCCAGGACTGCCGCGATGATCTTCCTGGCTCGGGCCGGGTAGCTGATCTGGCGGTGCAGGAGGGGGTGGCACAGTGCCACATAGCGGTCCACAGTGAGGGGCACGGTGGCCCAGATGGAGGCGTGGTTAGCGGCGAATTCGGCAGCGCTGACGACGTGCAGCAGGAGCGCGGGGACATCGCGGTGAAAAACTGCCGTCTCCAGCAGGAAGCCGACAAAGATGATGAAGAGCTGGGAGAGAATATCGGAGCCCGTCACCGCCAAAAGGTAGTAGTACAGAGTTTTCTTGGTGCGGGACGCCAGTCTGGATAAAGCCACGGCTGTGAGGATGTTCACTGAAACAAACAGACAGAAAACAAACTGCATGAATAAGTCTGAAACGTGATGGAAAGATATCTGAACTTTACTGCTACTCTTCAACTAAGCTGCTAACTCATGGCATAAAAATGAAAATAAGGTACGGCCACACGATCGAAAACAACCTTTTTTTCCTCCGTCGTTCTTAAAAAGTTTTCTGTCTATACGCCCTCAACTAGAGAACTCTCTGCATCCACAGGAAACCAGGTGCAGCGACTCCAAACGCTGTAGTACCCATGGCAGGCCTGGAGGTGGCGCTGTAACTGCCACTGAAATACACCAACAACGGAGAAGAAGAGACGGGGAGACGCTGTGGAGAATCCAAACACCGGAGAGTTCCTCTCCAAATCCTCCTCCATCCTAGAGACAAACGTGTCCCTGGTTCTGGTCTTAGTGGAGACTTTGGTGCTGTTCTGGACTCTGATGCACCGATCACTCTGCAGAGGGGGCTGCTGGGAGCCCCTTCACTCTGCAGTTAGTGTCCTCACTGAGCAGAGGGGGCTGCTGGGAGCCCCTTCACTCTGCAGTTAGTGTCCTCACTGAGCAGAGGGTGCTGCTGGGAGCCCCTTCACTCTGCAGTTAGTGTCCTCACTGAGCAGAGGGTGCTGCTGGGAGCCCCTTCACTCTGCAGTTAGTGTCCTCACTGAGCAGAGGGGGCTGCTGGGAGCCCCTTCACTCTGCAGTTAGTGTCCTCACTGAGCAGAGGGTGCTGCTGGGAGCCCCTTCACTCTGCAGTTAGTGTCCTCACTGAGCAGAGGGGGCTGCTGGGAGCCCCTTCACTCTGCAGTTAGTGTCCTCACTGAGCAGAGGGTGCTGCTGGGAGCCCCTTCACTCTGCAGTTAGTGTCCTCACTGAGCAGAGGGTGCTGCTGGGAGCCCCTTCACTCTGCAGTTAGTGTCCTCACTGAGCAGAGGGGGCTGCTGGGAGCCCCTTCACTCTGCAGTTAGTGTCCTCACTGAGCAGAGGGGGCTGCTGGGAGCCCCTTCACTCTGCAGTTAGTGTCCTCACTGAGCAGAGGGGGCTGCTGGGAGACCTTTCACTCTGCAGTTAGTGTCCTCACTGAGCAGAGGGGGCTGCTGGGAGCCCCTTTCCCGTCCCAAAGCACTCCCAGGCGCCACTTTCTCACTACATTTAGAGACTTTTCACAGCTTCTTAGAACTGGATTTAGAAACAGAGACTAGAGATGATGAGCTCTTTTTATAATTATAAATGTATATAGGTTAATAATTAGCATTACAAGTCAGATTCTGGTCGTAGTAGGCAGAACAGATAATCATTAATCCTCTCTTGCATTTGAGGGGGAAATGCATTCATAGCTAAATAAGTAACAAAGCACTGATCTCATTTGCCTCCGTCCAGAACATCTAATACAGATTCCTCAGTTTCTGTTTCTCACATCTTGTCAGCAGCAGCAGGATATTTTCACTGTAGCATCTGTAACATCAGTCCTTCTGGACCCCTTCAGGCACACAGCTGTTGACTGTGAAACCTCTGGCCTCTCCATTTATTTTCCTTTGGGTACAATTACGTGACCGTGCGTGATGTGAACTCCCCTGTGTATAAATCTGGATCGATACCAAATCACCGCCATTGACTTGTAGGAGAGGCACAGTAATGAGAATGATGCCGAGGTGAATGCTGTCCATCACAGTGACAGTTTATTTCCTCTGTCTGAATTATTGAGGTGATTACACCTTGATGCAGATGGATGGACTGACCTGAGGGGTCGATGGATGGGTAAATACTCATAGACTACAAGGAAACTGAATAACAGATGATTAGATTATTGTAACCTGTGAAAAGAGCCATCAGCGCTCCGTCAAAGGCCACAACACTGACCCATTAGACCACTGTTATGTACCTCTAACTTACTGCTGTATTGATTTACTCTGTCATCTGCAGTTCCCACTTTTCTTATAAATAGATATCAATGCAAACTGTGAGAGTGATTCTGTGCAAACGCAGCTAATGCAATCATGCAGTGCATCAGTTCATTCTGACCTTAAAATGTTGGTCCACCTGAATAAGAAAGCACTTTTTGCATGCATGTTTTAATTGATCTTCACAAAATTCACTTCACCTCTATTGTACAGGGGTACACCAAAACTATTACACCAAAACTATCTTCAAGAGTAGAAACCATGAGGTATGAACCAACCCTGCACACAGTTCTCACCATAAGACATTATCATATACAAGTATATAAACATGTACACGCTGTATACTGTCTGATATGAAGATATCATGTCAGATATCATTTGATATATTATCAAAACGTTTGCAGATGATGTGCCGCTTTATATTTTACTACAATTGAGGGAAGTCGCCTTTGCGTCACCAAGCGGTTAGGTGTTTTTCAGACTCTACTCTGGTAACAAAAAGCCAGTAAATCCACAGTTGGGACTCAGTCAGTTAGACTTAAAATGTTGGTTCACCTGAATTAGAAAGCGCTTTTCGCATGCACCTTTCAATTGAGCTTTACAAAATTCACTGCGGCATATTACACCAAAACTATCTTCAAGAGTAGATACCACGAGGTATGAACCAACCCTGCACACGGTTCTCACCACAAGACATCATCATGACAGTGTACCTGGTACTCCCACACAAAGCAGAATGCTGTAGTAGATGACGGGGATGAAGCCCAGGACACATTTGGATCTCTGCAGCTCCTCGGGTTTCAGGCCCAGCTCCTGGTGGCCGGACGCTGTCACATTGGACAAGTCGATCATGACCTTGGCGCTTCCCCTGAGACACAAGGCAGAGACAGAGAAATGCTTCTAAGACTCAGAGTCTGTGGTTTAAGGGGAAACTGAGGCTTTTGTTTGTGATATTCTATAGTTTTCTTATTGTCGATAAATCCTATTAAAAGACAAAAACAACAATGAATGTTTTCAGTACGGTGTTTGTATCACAGCCTGATATCTCTTCTTCAATAAAGGAACATGTTACCCAGTGAGCCAAACTGTTGCACTGGGTAACATGTTCCTAAAACACTATTTTGTTTATTTGTTTGTAAAAGATTTATGTCTTCAGTTTGAATAAACAGGGTCACAGGGAGCATCCAGTTGTAGAAACTATGGTCACACTCACACTGTCCATCCGTACCGTGCCCAAACAGGTTTCACAGGTAAAGTCTGGTTCCTTTGACCAGTGTGAGTGCAACCGTACCGCGTCTAGGAGCGGCCAGCTTGCCGTCCACGGCCCGTTTAGGAGAGGTGGGCTTTTGTAAAGCACGTTTGCACATGTACGAGCACGAGTGTGCGCACGTGTACGAGCACGAGGCCTACGGCGGTTCTGAGGTCATTTCCTGTGCGCCTGATGGGACACAGAAAAAAGAAGGAGGGACCATGCGCGGACATTTCAAACAATGGCGGTGAAAGGCATCACGTTGGTGTGATGCGGAGGTGGAGTGTTCACTGCAGATTTGGTCGATGAAAAGATTCAAAAACAGTCGACAAGACGCACAAAAACTCTGAGGTCTACGGAAAGATCTGGAAACAAAGCCATGCATCGCCATGACGTCATCAATGCGTGTGACGTCATCAATTCGCTGAGGCCCAGGTAGTGTGAGTACAAACGGGCCTGGAGGGGGGGACAAGGACCCTAAAGCACGGGGCACAGGATGGACGCACAGTTTGCCGCTTTATATTTTTTACTGGGAAGGGGAAGTCATCAATCCGGGGGGTCAGACGTACGAGTGTGGAGGCGATGAACAAGTCTGATTCAGTTTAAAAAGATGTATAAAGAAGAATTTTCCATAAAGTACAGAAAGGAAGAAGGAAGCCATATCTGTGATTATGTCTTACTTCCATAAACTAAACTAAGTCGTGTTTGCGTCACCAAGCTGTTTGCTGTTACATCGACTGTGGAAACCAAAAGAGTTTGGACTCAGTCAATTAAACTGAAGCTCCACAACAACAGATGGGCTGACAGCGATGACCCCGTCGCCCTCCACCCTCCCCTGAGTCATTATCATCCCGTCTCCCCTCATCTAACTTTTCACCTGGGAGTCATCCATCCTGTTTTTCTCTGTCTGCCTACTCTCCTAATTTACTCCACTCATCCATGAAGCTGTATTTGGACTGTGTTATCTCTCAAGCTCTCAGTGACAAACCATTTGTGGATGCTTAACCAACGTAAACACCATCGCGGAGCCACAATCGCCCAATCGCCGAAACTGACCTTATGATGTAAGCGGGGCAATCACTACTTCTGCCGCAGAGGTCGATCATATTTAATCGCCACGATTGTAAATGCTTTTTTTAACGTGCCAAAAACACCGCGTGTGCAATATATGACTGCAGCATTTTATGACTTGTAGCAGGAATGTGATCATAAAATTCAGGAATATCTCAGTGCTTAGCTGCTTTAATTCACCTTAGCACAATAAACCAGCAGAAGAGCGCGGATCCAAAAGCAATCACCGAGATCGATGGTGTAGTTCTGTATGTGTGTGTGTGGAAAACGGTCAGTGTGACAGAAACGGACTCTTCCTCGAAACATTTTCCTTTAAAGGATTATTCTGGCGTTAAGTGAGCAGACAAACGGGAACAGATGGGTTAACCCTCCTGTTCTCCTTAGGGTCAATTCGACCCCATTCTATGTTTAACATCTCTAACTCCCGTATTTTTCCGCACTATAAGTTGCACCTAAAAACCTTCAAATGTCTCAAAAGCCGACAGTGCTCCTTATAATCCGGTGCTCCTTATATATGGACCAATATTGAGCCACAACAGGTCTCCAACTACAGTGAGCAGCCGCCGACTCTATTTTCCCCCGTAGAAGAAGTAACGCGCGGTGCATGTTGAGATATACGACTGCGTGAAGCGTGCCGTTTCATTTCCATGTGTGTGTTTGTGTAAAGAGCCCAAAATGGCTCCTGTTAAGAGACACACTTACGACGCAGAGTTTACACTCAAGGCCATTAGTCACGCAGTAGAACACGGGAATAGAGCAGCAGCCAGAGAGTTGAACATGAACCAATCAATGGTGCCGAAGTGGAGGAAGCAACAAGACGACCTGCGCCGAGTAAAGAAGACTAAACAGAGTTCAGAGGGAACAGAGCGAGACGGCTGCAGCTGGAGGACAAACTCCAACAGTGGGTTGTTGAACAGAGAGCAGCAAGTAGAAGAGTCCGTACGATCACTGTTCCACTGAAGGCAACAGTGCTAGCACGATACTGTCCAGCTGCAGAACCGGAGCACAAGCCCCTCACTTGTCACAAGCCCCTTGCTTGACGTAAGTGACGCAAAAAAAAAAAATTTCAAGTGAGGGGCTTGTGCTCCGGGTCTGCAGCTGGATGCTACTCGCGCCAGCACGCAAACTTAACATCAATGAATTAAGAGGCGGTCCTTAACGTAACCCCAGCCTCGACTGTAGCGTCTGTTCTATGCGCCTTATAATGTGGTTCGCCTAATAGTGCGGAAAATACGGTAGATGCTAAACATCATTTGTTTTTGTTTTATATTTAATGACTTTTCCTAATTTAACGGGGAAAACCTAAAATGGACATGATTATATTTTTTTTATGTACACAAACGTGTCGTGTCGGTGTTCCTTTGGGTCAAGTTGATAATTTGGACGATATAATCATTATTATTTTATCTATTTTACAATGAAAACATTCAGAAATACACGCTACTGTCCTTGATAATGGAAACTGCTTTAATTCCAAATATTATAAATAACACAAAATTGTACTTAATAATAATAAACTTACTATAAAACACACACGAACGTCCTTTAATCCAACTTTAGGTAAATTAGTGAGATATTTGTTTCCTGTATATTTCCAAATACACATATAAGAAGGTGTTTGCTGCTGTGTTTAATTTAAAACGCTATTTAGGCCGTCAACAAATACACATCAAGAACCTGACATGAAAACTTTGATTCTGATCATTTCCTGGATGTTTAAATCGCTGCGGTCAAATTAACCCCAAAGATAAACATCGTTAGTACAATTTGAAGGTAACAGGAGGGTTAAAGAAGATAAGTGAGATCGGGAAAGACGATTCACTGTGGTCGTCTCGTGTTGGGGTTGGCAGACGGGAGCGGGAGGTTTTGTCACAGGAGACAATCCTATTTCGTCTCACAACTTCTAAATTTGGCTCCTGGATTGACGTCACCGGTCACCCGAAGGTCGTTGCTGTTTGAAGATATCTCCAGTCTCATTGGTCCACTCTTTCAATCTGCGTGTTGGATGTGTATCATTTTATATATTAATGTTACAACCATACTTCCATTTTGGTTCCCAGTAGAAAAAATAGTGTTTGAATAAATAATGTAACCACTGATGATCGATGTCATGTGATTGTAGAAGTTCAGATTTCCATTTTGTTCTAAAACACTTTGAAGTAATAATGTTTTCATTTGAATAAAGGCTGTTAAAGTGACATCCCATGGTCTTTTTTGACAAATATTATATTTAATTTATCATCAAATGAGCCATCGAGACCATTTTTTTCGTGTAACAACAAAATGACACTGATACTTTCTGTGTAGGGACTCTTCTCATGCTGCTGCAGAGGTTTGCTGTTATTTTCAGCAGCATTAGTGGTTAAAAAAGACCTTTGAATGCCTTCACCGTGCTGCCCCGAGCTAATCAGTGTTAGCCGCATTACATTACATTAATTACTGTTAGCGACTGTCTGGGATTTCTCAGGTAACAGCTGTTACACGATGGCTTATTTGATGAGTATATTTGAGTGTATATGATGATTTTACGCTGGAATTTCACTTTAAGTCATGATCTATCTGTGAATGAGGAACCAGGATGACTGATCCATTGATGAATGTCCTCGTATTTGCAGTATTATTATAGAACTGGGTGAATCACAAGCGGTTTAATCGCAAAATGATTAAAAAAAACACACACACCTGTAATTACCGTATTTATCACTGCATGTGCCGCACGCCAGTGAGAACGAAACATCTTTCAGATTGTAGGATGACTTTTTCAAACACGGTGGCTTTAAAGGGGAGTTTGACAGTTTATCCTTTACCTTGGAAACTGAAATAGACCCAAAAAGTCACATCATATTTTTCACCAACGTGGACGAGAAGTTCATAAAGTGCTCAGGGACTTGAACATCCATGATTTCACCACAGCTGCCGACAAAGATCGAGTTATATGATCGAAAGCTCCAGAACAGCAACTGAATTGACCTTGTAATGCTGTTTTCAAGGTCAAGAATTAAGTTCTACACTTCACTGTCACTTCATCACTTATTTAGTGGTACTGTAACTCACTGCTGCTACACTTCACTGTGCTTTACTGTAACTTACTGCTGCTACACTTCACTGTGCTTTACTGTAACTTACTGCTGCTACACTTCACTGTGCTTTACTGTAACTTACTGCTGCTACACTTCACTGTGCTTTACTGTAACTTACTGCTGCTACACTTCACTGTGCTTTACTGTAACTTACTGCTGCTACACTTCACTGTGCTTTACTGTAACTCACTGCTGCTACACTTTACTGTGCTTTACTGTAACTTACTACTGCTACACTTCACTGTGCTTTACT
This sequence comes from Echiichthys vipera, assembly GCF_963691815.1. Taxonomy (NCBI): domain Eukaryota; kingdom Metazoa; phylum Chordata; class Actinopteri; order Perciformes; family Trachinidae; genus Echiichthys; species Echiichthys vipera. The sequence continues at coordinate 2,481,317 of NC_139843.1, forward strand.
GTAACTTACTGCTGCTACACTTTACTGTGCTTTACTGTAACTCACTGCTGCTACACTTTACTGTGCTTTACTGTAACTCACTGCTGCTACACTTTACTGTGCTTTACTGTAACTCACTGCTGCTACACTTCCCTGTGCTTTACTGTAACTCACTGCTGCTACACTTTACTGTGCTTCACTGTAACTCACTGCTGCTACACTTTACTGTGCTTTACTGTAACTTACTGCTGCTACACTTTACTGTGCTTTACTGTAACTCACTGCTGCTACACTTTACTGTGCTTTACTGTAACTCACTGCTGCTACACTTTACTGTGCTTTACTGTAACTCACTGCTGCTACACTTCACTGTGCTTTACTGTAACTTACTGCTGCTACACTTTACTGTGCTTTACTGTAACTTACTGCTGCTACACTTTACTGTGCTTTACTGTAACTTACTGCTGCTACACTTCACTGTGCTTTACTGTAACTTACTGCTGCTACATTTCACTGTGCTTTACTGTAACTCACTGCTGCTACACTTTAATGTGCTTTACTGTAACTTACTGCTGCTACACTTCACTGTGGTTTACTGTAACCTAGTTCTGTAGGAAATGCTGCTACATTCACTGTGGTTTACTGTAACTTACTGTAACGTATCTCAGTATGCTGCTTCACTGTACTTTACTGTAACTAACGTACTTCAGTAAGAAAGGCTGCTACACTTCATTGTACTTTACTGTAACTAACGTACTTCAGTAAGAAAGGCTGCTACACTTCACTGTACTTTACTGTAACTAACCCTCAAAGCAATTTCAGTCAAAAACAACTGGACTGGTTGTTTGTCTAGGAAGACGTTTCACCTCTCATCCAAGAGGCTTCATCAGTTCATGTACGCATCTGACCAGACTGGGACTGGTCCAACTAACTGGTGTGGAGATCCAGGTATTTAACCTCTCACAAGGCCGATGATGTCACTAACACCATTTGTGCTCCAAGTGCCCACGCCCGTCGTTAGAGTGACAGTCGTTGGTGGGCAGTTGGTTTCGACTTCGTTAGTGCTCTATTGAGTCTGAACGACAGTCGTTGGGGTCACCCGGGCCATGTGTGAACAGTTGTCCTTTGAGGTTAGATTGTTGAATTTCCTGGGAAGGGATGAAAGGGCGGCATTGTAAATTGGAGATAAGTGGTGTCTCAGACCCCCTCCTCTGTTTAGCGATGGTTTCTCCACTTTTACATAGATGGCTTCTTTTACTCCTCTTTCAAACCATCTGTCCTCTCTGTCCAAGATTTGGACATTGCTGTCATCAAAGGAGTGGGCTTTCTCCTTGAGGTGTAAGTGGACAGCCGAGTCCAGGCCTGAGGAGTTAGCTCTCCTGTGTTGGGCCATGCGTTTATGCAGTGGTTGTTTTGTTTCACCAATGTAAAGATCTTTGCATTCCTCGTTGCATTGGACAGCATAAACCAGGTTGCTTTTGTGGTGGTGTGGTGTTCTGTCCTTCGGATGTACTAGTCTCTGTCTGAGTGTGTTACCGGGTTTGAAATACACAGGGATGCAGTGTTTGTTGAAAATCCTCCTGAGTTTCTCCGATACCCCAGCCACATATGGGATGACTATGTTGTTTCTCCTGTTATCTTTTTCTTTCTCAACCACTTTGGTTTTCTTTCTGGAGGCAGCTGCCGTTTTAACAAAGGTCCAGCTGGGGTAGCCACAAGTTGTGAGGGCGCCTCTCAGGTGCTTGCGTTCTTCCCCTTGAGCCTGTGAGCTAGTGGGTACGTTATCAGCTCTGTGCTGCAGTGTTCTGATAACGCCAAGCTTGTGTTCCAAAGGGTGGTGAGAGTCGAAAAGTAGATATTGATCCGTGTGAGTGGGTTTTCTGTATACCCCTATGTGGAGGCTCCTGTCATTCTCCATATGGACGTCACAGTCCAAGAAGGGCAAGCTGTTGTCTTTAACTTCCTCTCTGGTGAACTTGATGTTTCTGTCCACTGAGTTGATATGTTCAGTAAAAGTTTGCACCTCTTTGGATTTGATCTTAACCCATGTGTCGTCCACATATCTGAACCAATGGCTTGGGGTTACTCCTTTAAAGGAGTTCAAAGCCTTGCCCTCTACCTCCTCCATGTACAGATTTGCCACAATAGGGGATACTGGTGAACCCATGGCACAGCCGTGTTTCTGTCTGTAAAAAATGCCATTTAAACTGGAAATATGTGGTATTCAGGCACAAATCCAGAAGTTGGCAAATGTGGTCTGGTTTGAGATTTGTTCGGTTTTGTAAGGAAATGTCCTGTGTGAGCCGCTCTCTTACTGTGGCCAAGGCCTCCATGGTTGGAATACAAGTGAACAAGGAAGTCACATCGTAGGACACCATGGTTTCAAAACGAAACGTCTTCCTAGACAAACAACCAGTCCAGTTGTTTTTGACTGAAATTGCTTTGAGGATAACGATGACCTGGACGAATGAGAACATTTACTTACTGTAACTAACTTACTTCAGTAAGAAAGGCTGCTACACTTCACTGTACTTTACTGTAACTAACTTACTTCAGTAAGAAAGGCTGCTACACTTCACTGCACTTTACTGTAACTAACTTACTTCAGTAAGAAAGGCTGCTACACTTCACTGTACTTTACTGTAACTAACTTACTTCAGTAAGAAAGGCTGCTGCACTTCACTGTACTTTACTCTAACTAACTTACTTCAGTCAGAAATGCTGCTACACTTTAACACTGTTGTCACTTATCGCTCCTTATCACTTCTTTAGTTTGTACTTATTTTATTCAATCTGCTGCTAAACTGCACGCTGTGTATTGTTGTATATTGTATAAATCTACATTTAACCACAGTGTCTGTTGCACTCTGTCACATTTAGTTAATTGTTTGATTTAATATGATGTGATTTATGTTTTCATGCTTATTGTCACTCTGATCCTTTCATCTTTGTATTGAAGCTGTTGCACAATCATTTCCCCCGGGATAAATAAATAAAGCTTCTTGAATCTTGAATCTTGAATCGTGAATCTTCAAATAATAAAAAATAAATAAAAAAACTTGTGTCCAGAACCAAATGTCTTCATGCTGCATGTTTGCATTAACATCCAGTGTAACAGGAGGCCAGGACACAATCAACTGAATCTGTTGAGCTGATGTTTCTCTCTCTTGTGACTCGTGAAAAAACTCTTTATCACGTCACAAATTCAAAACAACTTTATGAATCCCAGAGGGGCGTGAAAACGCTCCGAGCATTTCCAGCACAAAGCCTTAAACCCAGGCCATAAACACGACGCCTCCTCAGACTCCAGACTTTGGAGGAAACGTGAACTCTCCGCGGAGTTTGCAGCATTTTTACTCAAACACATTTTGGTTCGCTTTGTTTATCTGAGAGACGTTCTCATATTTCACTCTTCGTTATGCAACAACAGCCCGTGCGCTGCGATAGGATGTCCTATTCAGTATTAATAGGAGTGCGACTCCCATTGGAGGGGTGCAGATGTACATTCATCCCTGCAGGGTTGGACCTCAGAGATGAACTCACCTCTTACCCCTCGGTCTTCTGCAGTGTGTGTGTGTTCATGCACGGGTAAAGTTGTAGTCAGAAATGTTTTTCTGAGCAGCTGGAAAAAGTTCCCCTCAAATGGGAACAACAGCGTTTATCCTCGGGGTCAATTTGACCCCAGCAATTTGTTTGTCTCTATGTGTCCTGTGATAGACTGGCGTCCTGTCCAGGGTGGACCGCGCCTCACGCCCGATGTCAGCTGGGATCGGCTCCAGCCCCCCGCAACCCCGACCCCGGGATAAGCGGTTGAAGATGAATGAATGAATTTAAACATCCAGAAAATCCTAATTAAAGACGTTACTCAAGTGTTAACGTCAGGTATTCTGTGTGTATTTGCTGACGACCTAAATAGCATTTTAGATTAAACACCTTCTTTTACACACCTCCAGAATAAAGTAAGTATATTATTTGTAAGTATTATTTTGTGTTATTTATAGTATTTGGAATGAAAGTAATGTTCATTATCAAGGACAGTAGCGCGTGTTACGTACAATTTGACCTCAGGAAAAACAAACAATTTCAAACATTTCTAAAGATTTGAATTATAAAATAGAAATGTTCAATTATCAAATGAACCCAAAGGAACAACGCTGCAACAAGTTTGTGTACAGGACAATGAAAAAAAATAAAATCATGTCAATATTCATATTTCGCTTCATATATGGCTTTTAAAAGCAAATTAATCTTAAGGCAATTCATTGATTAGCAGAATTGTTCCTGTTTGGTTTGATTTCTTAACCCCTGTTATGTTATTATCAGCTACCTGTGCAGAAAATATATAAGCTGCAAGGATTAAAGAGGAAATTAATAGAAGAGGAGTCCGAAAGCGGCTAAAATTACCTTCAAACACCACTCAAAACAGGCTAAAACGGCTTCTGTAGACCTGCAAGTGGTGTCAGCACTGCCTCTCTCAGACACCTGATCTGCGTCCTCACCAGCCTCGTCCCAGGACCAGCGTTAAGAAAGATGATCGTTATGAATGAGAAGGTTTGTGCCAGCCGAGCGCGGCATGAGGGGACAGTAAATAACACCGGCCGATCAATACTCCTGCAGCCCATCGTTTACACCGGCACAGATACTCTTTAGTCTTTGAAGTTTGGAGAGTTCTCTGTCTCCTCTGCTTACTCTTCATCACACTCTCGCGTGCACACTAATCATCATGCTCAGTCCTTTGGGCGCTACGGAGTCTGGATGGGAATGGAGCTGTTCTCACGTCAGAGTGGTTTGATTAAATACGCTGTTACAGTCTTCTCACACAGGGGAAATGAGATCTATTGACGTGACGACACAGTGAGTCGATCATACGGCTCTGAAAAATCCCCGTCCGTTAAAAAGAAACAACATTGACTTTAACAGGGACTAGATCAGAGGCCGAGGCATGCTTCTGATTAAGGCTCTTCCCAGAGTTGAGATGCAGCTGGAGGCTTTAGGATGTGGCTCTGCAGGGGGGGTCAGGGCCCAGGAAGCTGAACTCAACTGCATCTATGCTCCACTGGGTCCTCTTAATAATTCATCGAGACTGTGCACCTGAAACAACAGCACTGTACAGCAAACACATCACTGTTTCACGTGAGAGCAGAGAGGCGCATTTAGGCCCTGAACACGCAAAAAAAACCCACAAAATATTTTATCAGATGTGCCGTTTGTTTAGACGTAGACGGCGTCTTTGTGGCTATAAATACAAAAAAGATAAACCTCCCTCCTGAGTGTAAATGTTCAAAAGGCTCCAGCGTTGTGTTTGCGTGTCAAGGTAAAAACACTAAAGTGAGCTCTGATCTGCTCCAGCGTTGTGTTTGCGTGTAAAGGTAAAAACACTAAAGTGAGCTCTGATCTGCTCCAGCGTTGTGTTTGCGTGTAAAGGTAAAAACACTAAAGTGAGCCCTGATCTGCTCCAGCGTTGTGTTTGCGTGTAAAGGTAAAAACACTAAAGTGAGCTCTGATCTGCTCCAGCGTTGTGTTTGCGTGTAAAGGTAAAAACACTAAAGCTCTGATCTGCTCCAGCGTTGTGTTTGCGTGTAAAGGTAAAAACACTAAAGCTCTGATCTGCTCCAGCGTTGTGTTTGCGTGTAAAGGTAAAAACACTAAAGTGAGCTCTGATCTGCTCCAGCGTTGTGTTTGCGTGTAAAGGTAAAAACACTAAAGTGAGCTCTGATCTGCTCCAGCGTTGTGTTTGCGTGTAAAGGTAAAAACACTAAAGTGAGCTCTGATCTGCTCCAGCGTTGTGTTTGCGTGTAAAGGTAAAAACACTAAAGTGAGCTCTGAACTGCTCACGTTGGCTCTCGTGGCGTACGTGTTTCTGTAACATCCGTGTGCAGAGTTCAGGTAAACAACAACAAACATGTTGGACTGTTTCCATCAGTGGGACGTTCAAGTGTCCTGGGTGGAGCCGAGGCGGTGGGAGGCTGCAGACTGTGCTGCAGATCCCTGTCCCACTGTACGGCGTCCTGCTTCTCCGCTGTTAGGGAGAGAAGGAGGAGGACGTTTCCCAGCATGCACCAGCTCTGGGTGCTGTTGTGTGGCAGCGCTTCACAGCTCCACCTACACACCTGACGTGCACACTACATCCAATTTACACACTTTTGCGTCACCCTATGCATGCAGATTTCCCCCCAAAGACGCTCGTCAAACGCGGAACAAAAAGTGAGAACGCAACGCCACTTTAGCATTTCCTTTCTAGCTCGTCTTCGTCTAAACAGGTCCTTAGGTGCTTATTTGGAAAGTGGGAGCGACTCAAGGTCTTACAGTGGAAGCTGGAGAACAAATAGTTTTATATATATATATATACGGGCTCCTTTTGCCCAGAGGGGAAATCGATGTCGAAAGGCAACACTAGAGAAGAAATATCCTCATCATGAAGATGGAGCTGCTGTTCAAAGTCCACTCATGAGGCCAACATCCTGACCCGTGGTCCGCGTGGTTAGGAAGACAGACTCCAGAAGTGCGTTTTGGCAGAAGTGACAGGCTAATATGATGACAAACGCCTCTTTCTCAGAAGATTTAGGGGGGTGAAATAACAAGAAAACACTTTAAGTAAACGTTCGTTACTATAAAAGATGAGTTCAAGACAACGGCAATTATGAAACAATTGGAAGTGAGACAGTCCAGACTCCCTGTTTCCTGAAATAACTTTTTAATAAGCCTGTACCTTGCACCAACATCTGAAGTCAGTGATGTGTAGCGCTGCTGATTGCACAAGAAACAGAATCATTTCATCTTTGTACAAAAGAGCAGCGCAGGCACTCGTTCATGATCAGTGGAAGGAGAGAGTTTTCCTTGGCTTTGTTTGCCCTTGTATGGTCCGTCTGCATGCTTACCTTCACATCCAGGCTTCACAGCGACCTTCCACCGGGTTTACAGCCAGTGCTCTGCTCTGCCGTTCCCACGGGCGACCCTACAGAGTCCCCGACATCGCTGCTGGACACCCGCTGAGGAGACGTGGAGGAGGACGGAGAAGGGGAGGAGGAGGACGAGTGGAGTCCAGGCAGCCGGTTCATCACTGCGACGAGTGAGCGGAGGGAGAGGGGAGAAAGGAGGCAGAGGGGAGTGACAATGTGGGCAGGGTGAGGAAGGAGAGAGAGAGAGGGAGGGAGGGAGGAGGGATATGTGGATGGAGAGAGGTGAATGAGGGAGGGGAAAGACCGGAGAGCAAGAAAAACTGATGGAAAAGTCTGTCAGGGAATAAAAAGTGATGATGTTTCAGGCCGTGTTCCAGTTTCATATTGACAGAAAATAAAAATACATGAAAGAGTCAGTATGCAGATTAATGCTGTGTCCCAATGTCTTTATCATTCATTCATTCATCTTCAAACGCTTGTCCCTGTCGAGGTCGCGGAGGGCTGGAGTCGATCCCAGCTGACATCAGGCGTGAGGCGGGGTCCACCCTGGACAGGACGCCAGTCTATCACAGGACACATAGAGACGAACAGAGACAGACAACCATTCACACCTACGGGTGATTTAGAGTCATCAATGAACCGAACACCTGCACGTCTTTGGACTGTGGGAGGAAACCGGAGAACCCGGAGAAAACCCACGCAGACACGGGGACAACATGCACACTCCACACAGAAGGGCCCCAGCTGGGATCCGAACCAGGAACCTCCTTAATGTGAGGCGACAGTGCTAACTGGACTTTACTTTATTTAGCATTAGGCAACAATAAAGACGTTTTTATAAAGGTTTTGCTCAAATCAAGCAATCTGATTGGTTCATAGTTGTGTTATAATTCAATTAAATGTTTTTTATTGTGTCAAATCATTACAAAAGTTGTCTCAGGACACTTTTCATTAAGAGTAGATTCAATTATTTGATTTAAAGAGACCCAGCAATGCTAACCTGTGTCCTCCAGATGTGTTGATTCTCATGGTCTCAGCAGATCCATCTGAACTCTGGTTTAAAGATCTTTGTGAAGGGGTGAAAATCCTGGTTTCTGATTGGATAAACCATCTGTCTGTCACCAACACACGGGCCAAACCAACCAATCAGATGACTGAAGCGTGTGACGTGCTAACAGCGTGGAGGCAAAGCTCAGAAAGGAAATGTGGGTAAAGGAGATTTTCCCTTTGTGTTTAACGTGAATTTACGGATCAAAGGCCCAATTTCAGGAGCCCGGTGTCAGTGGCAACTTTAGTTACGGTTTGGCACTAAAAATAAGAATAAAGTGAATTTCTAATCTCAAAGTCTCTTGACTTATGTGTGAACGCAAATGTAAACATTTGAACCCAAACCACGATATTTCCCTGAACCTAACCGGGTAGTTTTGTGTAAAACAGTAATCCAAACTTATCTGGGAGAAAATGTGTTAACCTCAAAACCTACCTGAGAAAGCAGTTTATCTGTAAGGACACACTTAAATGTTTAGGACACAGCGTCGGTGTGTGTGTGTGTGCGTGCATTAGCTCATAGAGGTCTCAGAGGGATTAAACACACACACCTGTATTTGTCACTTTAGAGGACAGTTCGTTGACCTTCATTGATCCAAGAAAGACCTTAACAAAAACATAAACTGTGGACCAAGTTGTTGTCCCCAAATAGAACTTGTGTCCCCATAATGGACTATGTGAACAGACGTCCCCACAACGTCTTAATACAAGAACAAAAATGTTTTCAGGATCTACTATCCAATATCTGTACCCAACAATGTATTATTCTTCTATATGTATGACTGCAACTTACTTGCCCCATCCTGCAGGCTAAAACAAATACTTCCTTTTCACTAATATTTGTGATGCGCGCACACACGCACACACACACACACACGCACACACACACACACACATTAACACCAGTGAGGACAGAGGAATACTGGCACCCAGCAGCAGCAGCTTCCTAATTGCACGCGTGTATTCGTAACCACCTTGGAAACTAAACGCATTCACATCATGAGAAGCACTGAGAGCGTCCGGTGTGGGAGCAGAGTTGTTGTTCTGCACAAGACAAATGTGTCCTTAATTCAGCTAAATCCTCTGAGAGAGCACGTCGCACGACTACAAATTATTGACGATAGCCGAGCTCCAAAGCAAACAGCGCGTTAAGCAGCAGATTGGCAGAACTTATTCATCCATCAGTGCGGTCTGTTGACAAACCAAACCTGGGACTATGTGCGCTCACCGCGGTCCAATTTGGCTCCACGCACCCTGCAGCTGCATATCATTTACCGTGTTTATCTGACTTACAGTGATTCACCTCTGACTTTACAGTGCAGCGGGGGTCAAGTCGAACGATCACGTAAAGACGTGACTCGCTATCGATCAGACCTATTAGATTAAGGGCACATGATGCCAAGGGAATAAATAAGGATCAAGCTACGTATGAGGTTTTAAGAGTTGATATTCATCACCACGGCCCACAGAAATCAGATTTTCTCCCTATGAAGGAAAGGAGTCACCTTAGACAACCCAGAGTGTGTGCCTTACATATATAACACCAGCCCTATCCCTTCAAGTATGTAAAATTGCTCTGCTATGATGTGTTTAACATGGTTTCCCACATAAAAAGTAAAAAAAAAACTCTGAAAAGGCGCCAGAAGCCCATCCACTCTTTCTCATTTCTCTCATTTGCTGCTTTTCCCCTACTGCATCAAATGCTTGGTGCGTGCTGAAGCCAGACACTTTCCCATTGTCATTTCCGGTTTTAGATCGCGCTGTGGTCGGACCATGTCAGGCCCAGTTTGCAAATATGGCCCACCGTTTATCCGGGGGCAACCGTGGCCTGAGGCGGTGTCAAGAGCCTCTGGGCGTAGATGTGTGCGACAGCTCGTTTCTCATTAGCGTTGAAGAACCCAGAAAAACGATTATCACAGTGACAGTGGAAAGGTAAATGGTTATTGTTCTCCTGGTTTGTAGCCTAGCCCCGATCAACAGCTACTTCCTGGTTGATCCACTACAGAAGTGTTAAAAAGCGTCAGTTCTCTGAGTGTCCACTAGGGTCAGGTTTCATAACAGAGCAGTTTCTCATTGAGCCCCATGTTAAACAGGCCGTTTACACAGCATCATTAAACCTGTTTAAGGACAAAAGAACATTCTAGTCTGTGTGTTTAGCTCATGTCTCCATGACAACACTGAGGGGGAGGGGCTAGTTTTTATTTTATTGGAGGTTAAAGTTGATGTATAATTAGGGGCGTGGCCTCTTGAGTGACAGCTAGCCTCTGGCCCTCACTTCTCCTCGGGGGTAAACGTCAGCCACATGGACGTACGCCCCTCCCCCCAACGTCACATACATGCCCTTTTTTGGTCAGAGGAAATGAAGCGGCGTCAAAGTCTGACAGATGGAGACTCCTGTAGACGAGGACGATTGGATCAAGTTGAGAGAACGGACCACAACCGAGATGCTACGTCCATTTTTTATAAAGACTAGCCCAGGGCCATTAACACCGGCAGGCTTGAAAGTAGCGCTAGCTCACTATGAAGTGGTCGTGGAAAGAGTGTGTTAGGTTGAGCAGTGAAAGAGCAGTGCACGAGAGATTCAGTTTGAGTCTTGTGCATCAGTCAGAAGATGAGGATTTTGACGACGAGCAGATGTATCAGAATGCTAAGTGTAGTTAGCCTCTTTTATTAGTTTCTGTCGCATGTTAGCTTGTTAGCTTGTAAGCGTCAGATCCGTTTGATTGTCAGATTTCAGAGAAGTGCTCAGACATCGCCTCCTTCAGGAGAGGAATGCGAGAACACCTCTGAAGTGACGAACTTTGATCGATACAAGTCAGTATCTGGCTGTTACGACGCCCTTTCAAAATATGATTTCCGGGTCCAAGCCGGATCTAAGCCGGTCCGAGCCTCGCAGTAACGTGTTCCCCGTAGTTTGAACAGATCTGAGTTTTTTAAAAACAACGTAATTGTCATTTTACCTCTTTCTCATGGATGACAAAGACGTCTAACTGACCAAAGAGGTGATCGTAATGGTTCACATGTTCAGCCGTTGTGTCTGTTTTGTTTCAACGGAGCATTTGGACCCAGAAATCTTATTTTGAAAGGGTGTTACATCAGACTGAACACCCAGATAGTCCATGTCAAACATTTTAGAGACAGAGACAGAAGACTTTAACCGAAGGAATTCAAATGTTATGAAACACTTTGAGCGATTACAAGATTGTCTCACATCCTGTTTCTGAGAAAAGCTTCTTGAAAGTCGCCTGAAACCGAAATAACATGAACTCAAATATTTACTAGACTTGAATAAATGTACTCAGATGCTTTCCGCCTCTGATTACACAATTTGTGTTTACACCGGGGAGGTCATTTTCAAATATATAATGACCATCTCTTTAGAGGATGCATAACTCACGGAGCCAATTTCACGCCTGCACAGTCTATTGGCAACTCAGGTTCACTGAACACAGGAGTCGATTTCTATCTGCCTACGGTCGGATCATCCCACACAAACACTGCCACTGCAAACGAATGTTCTTCTGCAGCTGGGGGGGGTGGGGAGGGAAGAGCTAATGGAGCTGCAGCGGGGAGATAAACTGATGGCGAGGCAGAGCTCCTGTCACAGGTCACCTGGGTCTGGACACCAGCCAGAACCTCAGCTCTGAAAAACTGTCCCTCTGTGCAGCTTTCAAGAGGCTGCAGGAGTCTCAGTGGCTGTAACACGAGCAGCTCTCCGCGCAAACACGGTTACTTCATCCCCCGGGCGGACACACACTCAGCAGGACTGCGTGCTCAATCTTTGATAAATGGACTTGTACTCATAAAGCGCCTTTCTAGTCTTCTGACTACTCGAGGTGCTTTCACACTACATGTCACATTCACATGTTCACACTGATGGTGGACATCTACATACCATCTAATCCAGGGGTGGACAGTTCAGGTCCTAGAGAGCCACTGTCCTGCATTTTTTAGGTTACTCTCCACCGTAACAGCTTCTCTCCTCTCTGTATCATTCATGTCTCATCAGTGCATGTTACTAATTCAACTTCTTCCCCGGAGTTGTTTGTGTTTTGTCATCTCTCAGGTCTCTGCTGATGGTGGTGGTGCCTGCTGCCGTGGTCCTGTGTGCAGGTCTCTGCTGATGGTGGTGGTGCCTGCTGCCGTGGTCCTGTGTGCAGGTCTCTGCTGATGGTGGTGGTGCCTGCTGCCGTGGTCCTGTGTGTAGGTCTCTGCTGATGGTGGTGGTGCCTGCTGCCGTGGTCCTGTGTGCAGGTCTCTGCTGATGGTGGTGGTGCCTGCTGCCGTGGTCCTGTGTGCAGGTCTCTGCTGATGGTGGTGGTGCCTGCTGCCGTGGTCCTGTGTGCAGGTCTCTGCAGATGGTGGTGGTGCCTGCTGCCGTGGTCCTATGTGCAGGTCTCTGCTGATGGTGGTGGTGCCTGCTGCCGTGGTCCTGTGTGCAGGTCTCTGCTGATGGTGGTGGTGCCTGCTGCCGTGGTCCTGTGTGCAGGTCTCTGCTGATGGTGGTGGTGCCTGCTGCCGTGGTCCTGTGTGTGCAGGTCTCTGCTGATGGTGGTGGTGCCTGCTGCCGTGGTCCTGTGTGCAGGTCTCTGCTGATGGTGGTGGGGCCTGCTGCCGTGGTCCTGTGTGTGTGTAGGTCTCTGCTGATGGTGGTGGTGCCTGCTGAAGTGGTCCTGTGTGTGCAGGTCTCTGCTGATAGTGGTGGTGCCTGCTGCCGTGGTCCTGCGTGACGCTTCCTGCTGCTGTTATAATCTATCACCTTAGCTGTGCTTGTTTCTACTATTCTGCTGTGTTAATAAGTCATATTCACATCACTATAGATATTATTATAGTTACTGGAAGTGTGTCTGTCTCTGTCTTTGTCTGGAGCTGGGGATCAACAGCCGAGGTGCTGTTGAACGAGGCACCGAACCCCCAAGTGCTGCTAATAAAGACGTTCTTAAAGAGAGAAAACCTTGAGCTGCAGTCGTCTCATATGTTTGTCTCTGTATGAGAATCATGTTCCTCTCTGTGACGGCTGCTCAGATGCTGTGAGTCTGCCCTCCAGTGGACGTGACGTGTGAATACAACTGACAGGATTGCACACACACACACACACACTCATGCACACACAGAAACACAGACAAACACACACACACACACACACACTCACACACACACACACACACACACACGTGCACACAGGCTGAGGTCACCAACACTGACATCATGGTCCTGCAAAACCAGATCAGACACAGACCGATCAGCTGCACGGTCGTCCTCACTGACGTTTGCTCTTGAGCCTGTTTGAACCCGTCCCGTTCCAGCTAAGTGCAGATGAAAGTGATGTTAGCATCCAGGAGCAGCGTAGCCATGTGGGCGTGTGTTTGAATCCCGTTCCTCTCCTTTCTCTCAGTCCATGGAGTGAATGCTCGGCCTATAGTGACTCTGGTTGTTGCCCGTCTCCGCTCACTCAGCTGCTGGGACAAAGAACGCCCCCTTCACTGAGGCTCCCAAGCAGCTGCAGGATTGGCTAACTCCATTTCACCCAGTGCCAGCCTACAGTAGCTGCACCCAACAACAGGCAACCCTGGCAACCGGCAACGCCCAACGCTATTGGCTGCTACTATGGAAACACAACGGGGGACAGGAAGTCATCGTCAAACATGTGAAATAGAGACCAAATATATATTTTTTATGGAAAAACACTTTATTTCTGTTCCCCTCAAAACGCCCGTGGGTGAATTCTTCTTCTTCTTCTTCTTTTTTAAATCCAGCTTTTAAATAAAGATTCTAAATATTTGACGTTCAACTCTGCACACAAACACACACACACACACTTTCTGTGCACATTGAAGACCACTGAACGACCGACCTGTTGGCTGACACCCAGACACAGGGATCACACTGGTACACGAGAACTCATCCATCGACTGTGACCCACACATGATCCACACACACACACACACACACACACACACACACACACACACAGGCTGAGGTCACCAACACTGACATCATGTTTGAGGGTTTGCGTGAATATCATGAAGAGGGGGATATCGATCGTATCACTGACTCCCCCTCTGATGAAGCGTGCTGACGCCTGAAGCTGTGCAAAAATCGCTCGTGCTGCTGTGTCACGCACACGCTCGCAACTGGGTGAACACACTGACACACATAACGCCATGGACGGACTCTGAGACAACGGGCCCCTGGGCACAGACATGGAAGAGCCCCCCCACTCTGTCTACATAGGAACATCACTGCCGTTTTCTTTGTGGTGGTTTTGCATCTATTTTTAGTCATTTTGCATCTTTTTGTGGTGGTTTTGCATCTTATTGTGTTGGTTTTGCATCTTTTTGTGGTGGTTTTTCATCTATTTTTAGTCATTTTGCATCTTTTTGTGGTGGTTTTGCATCTTTTTGTGTTGGTTTTGCATCTTTTTGTGGTGGTTTTGCATCTATTTTTAGTCATTTTGCATCTTTTCGTAGCCATTTTGCATCTTTTTGTGGTGGTTTTGCATCTATTTTTAGTCATTTTGCATCTTTTTGTGGTGGTTTTGCATCTATTTTTAATCATTTTGAATCTTTTTGTGGTTGTTTTGCATCTGTTTTTAGTCATTTTGCATCTTTTTGTGGTGGTTTTGCATCTATTTCTAGTCATTTTGCATCTTTTTGTGCTGGTTTTGCATCTATTTTTAATCATTTTGCATCTTTTGTGCTGGTTTTGCATCTATTTCTAGTCATTTTGCATCTTTTTGTGGTGGTTTTGCATCTATTTTTAATCATTTTGCATCTTTTTGTGGTGGTTTTGCATCTATTTTAAGTATTTTTGCATCTTTTTGTGGTGTTTTTGCATCTTTTGAAAACCATTTTGTGCGTCTATGCTGCAGTTTTGTCTCTAAGTGGTCGTTTTGTGTAAACTTGTGGTCATTCGGCATCTCTTTGGGATCATTACGTGTGTGTTTTTTTAGCAACATCTTATGAGTCAGTGCCCCTGACTTTATGGTCCCTGTGTCTGTTCACTAATGCATCCATGATAACAACATGTGGCTGAATTCTTCACCCTGGCAGTTCATGATCAAGCCTTGGCGCTCGCACATATCCCTGATTGTAACAGTTAAACAGGTTGAAATAAAGTCTAAGGACTCAGACCTGCAGTTAGATCACATTGTGTGTTTTAACATCACAGTGTCTCCCGCTCCACCGCTGTCTGAGAGGCGTCCTCGCTGAATCAATGTCATGCAGCAGCGAGCTTTAATACCCAAGGATAGGAAAGTCAGAATCAAAGTGGTAGTCATGGAAACAACCCAGGCCTGTTTCCACCCACCAATCGATGAGGTTCTGTGTGTGTGTGTGTGTGTGTGCGTGTGTGTGTGTGTGTGTCGGTGGGCCGGATGTGCCGAGGAGAACCCCTGTCCCACATTCAGACACAGACCCCCTCGTCCACCACAGCAGAGTGAAAGTAGTGAGGACGGACGAACGAACGAACGGACGGACGAACGCAGGAAGACTGAGACAAGATGGTGAAGCAAGTTGATGAAGTGCATGCTGGGATGCTGTGTTTGGCTCTGTGTCTGCACCTGGGGGCCGCGGCTGCAGGTGAGTGTTCAGCCCTCATCGTGTTGTTGTAGTGTGATGATCCTGGGGGGGGGGGTCAGAGGGGGTGCTGCTGTGAATCAGCGTTAAAAACTACTGGTGGATTCCTCTGCATGAAAACGAAGACTGTGTATAATTTTCAGTACTTGTGCACGGGTGCAGACCTCGGAGGGCATGTCCCCCCCGATTTATAACCAACACGAACCCCCCCCCCCCCCCTTAAAGATAACCTAAATGATTCAAAATTGAACAAATGTGTTTTCAGACTTCACATTTTAGATTCACGTCTAAACAGAAATTATTGAAATAATGGATAAAATAACATATTTCTGACTCCACGTTCATCTCTGCTCCTCTACAACACACACGGACGGGGGTTTCTTACACAGACGCTTTAAAAAAGGGTTTTTATATTTTCATATTCATTCATTTCAACGAATCCTGCAGAAAGTAGATTCCTACACTGGGGAAAAGGAGGATGGAGAGAAGGACTGGGGCTGAGGAGACTTTACATGACGCTTAAAGACCCTTAAAATGATGATTTACTAATATAACAGTTAAATAAATGATGATTTACGAATATAACAGTTAAATAAATGATGATTTACTAATATAACAGTTCAGTATTATGGTGGCTTGGTTTAGGTACATATGGGGGATCGGATCTGCACCCCTGACTTTGTTGAATACAATAAAGGAAGTTTTTAATTTTTAAGGGACGGAGGAGGGTAATCTGCATGTTTCAAGAAAGAATTTTTCAATTTAAATTTCTTTGCCACTTGATTTATATTTGAATTGAATTGAATTTACCTTTAAACAGTTACATCGTTCATACTAACATTACATATCGAGGTGTGTAATGTTTTATGCAGATGATGGTTCAGTCTCTGTATCCAAACCTTTCTCCTAAAAAATATGATGTTCCCAACCAAAATATATTTTCTCGTCGCAGAGACGGACGCACATCGTGAAACTCTTGCACGCAGCACGTGCTTAACGTTGTGCTAGAAACAAAGTGTCTTGGTTAGGAGAAGATCACGGTTTGGGTTAAAACGAGTACGTTTGTGTTACGTACGTGATGAAAGTTGAGCATGTTAGTGTATTTTATTGTCATCAAACCGATGCGTGATGAAACATTTCAAACTGAAAAGCATGCACATTAAAATCAGCGTACAAGTACAAATAAGACATATAATTATGTTACATTGATGTTTGTAACATATAAGTTAAGTGTGTTACGTATTTGACGTAAGTTATGTGTAAGTTACGTGTGTTACCTGATGTATGTTAAGTAGGTTATCTGATAAGTTCTGTTTGTCTGCGGGAGAGTCACGTGTTTGTTTCCACGCGTCCTCCCCACATGGACTTTGATTAGAAATATATTCGTGAAATATCAAAAACAGACATAATCACAGTGCGTTTCCCCCGAGACGTAACTGAGAATGCAGTTTAGTTGTATGGGAACAACATACAGGGCTATATCAATATCCAATTGATGCTAAATGTAAATTATTAATATATATTACTATATATTATTTATTATATCTTCAAAGGCCCTTTAAGAAAAAGTGAAACAACCCCCCTCCGTCCCCCTCTAAATCACCTCTAAAGGTGCTTATTGGTGAATTTCAGATTATATCGTCACTTATTTGACGAGTAAAACTCTTTCACATCTTCATTCTCAGAATATCTGAACTTTATTCTCTTTATTTATCGGATGAACTGACCTTTAAATATTTAAACATCGCCCTTCCTTCAGTCTTTAGACCTCAGTGACAACTTTGAGATAAGATCTTCCTTCATTAAGGTAAGGTAAGGTAACTTTTATTGTACCCAAGGATAGATTTTGTTGCAGTTAAAAAGAGTAGGCTGCTTACACACACACACACACACACAGACGACATTAATGACATTGACAAAAAACAAGAAGACATTGACATAACAGTGGCAACAGTGCTCCAGACATAGAGACATGGTTAAATCTCATATATTTATATTTCAGGGGATAAAATCCAGAATAAAAGTCGTCCTAACAGATTCTCGCAGCTAAGCCAGAATAAGTAATAAATATATAAATACATTAAGAGGCTGTGCAGTCAATAAGTAAGATAAATGAGTGTGTGTGTGTGTGTGTGTGTGTGTGTGTGTGTAGTCTAAAAGCCTAAGTGTTATTTAATATTATGACGGCTGAGGGAACAAAACTGCCTCTGTATCTTTTAGTTTTGCAGGCGGCCATTTTGTAGCTGCGGCCTGATGGCAGGGGCTGAAATTGGCGGTGTAGTGGGGGGGATCTATCCTCTAAGATTGACCCAACGAGCCTCTGTAGCTGCCTGCTGTGTAGGGATTCCAGGTCCAGCTGTGGCTCTCCGATCAGCCCTCTAGCCCACCTCACAATGTGGTTTAGGGAGTTTTTATTTTTCAGGGGTAGGTCGCTGAACCTAGACACCAGGTTAGAAGAGATTACAGATTCAGTGAAACATAGTGAGCAACTTTTCCCACAGAGGGGAAATTTTTCCCCCAAACACAGAGATGTGGGACTGAAACCCTCCTGATGTGTGAACGGGCGGCACCAGGAAGAGTCCTCAGGCCCGGCTGTGATCTAAAGGGGACACCACGGCCCTCATCTGACTTTGCGTCGTGTTGCGTTTTTATCAGCGGGACAGGAAGTGGCAAATATTTATGAAGCATCAGAACGAGTCACCGTACTTTGCAAACATGAATCAAGGCTCAGTTCAGTGTATTAGCAGAGTGAGGAGGCGGAGGAGGGGTGGTGCGCTACGACCGCCTCAGCTGAAACAAAGCTTTAATTAAACGTGACCCACAATCCCTCATTATCCAGACGGCGTGTGCAGCCGGGCCGATCAATGGCAGCGAACTGGGTGACACTGCCCGGCTCTCTGCCCCCGTAAATAACTGACACGCAACTGCTGCTGTTTGCTTTTTACACCTCTGCATTTAAATCGTTTTCAAATCCTTTCTGGCTGTTCAGTCTCATGTAACACCCTTTCAAAATAAGAGTTCCGGGTCCAAACGCTCCGTTGAATCAAAGCAGACAACAACGACCGAACATGTGAACAATGAGGATCCCCTCTTTCATCAGTTACACGTCTTTTTCACCCATAAGGTCAAATGACAAATACGTTGTTTCTGTTCAAACAACGCGGCACACGGCACTGCGGCGTTGGAGAAACACGAGGCTCGGACCTGGAAATCATACTTTGACGGATACAGTTCACACAGTGGAGGGCGTCACTGCTCATTTTGGCCCCAGGGTCCCCTTTAAGATGTGTCCGGCCCTGGTAGAGCTTAGAGTTTGATGTCACTGTCAATGAATCAATGAATTTTCGTTTATTTATCTCAGTGTCAGCAGCGTTTTATAGGAAACACACGGTTTGCACGTGGTTATGAAGACAGCCGTGAAAGAAATCACACTTTCTCATCCAGTAACTGTTCTCCCGAGTGCAACAACGGCCGAACGCGTGAAGAATTAGGATCACCTCTTTGGTCGGTTAGACGCCTTTTTATTATCCATAAGAAAGAGGTGAAATGACAATTACGGGGTTTTCCAAAACTCAGATACGTTCAAACAACGGGGAACACGTCGCTGCTGCGTCATAGAAATACGGGGCTCTTCAAAGGGTGTTACGTCACGTCTTGGGGGGGGGGCAATAGCTCAGTCCATATGTGACTCGGCTGGGAACAGGAGGAATGGAGCGTGGACTGGTGGCTGGAGAGGTGCCAGTTCATCTCCTGGGCACTGTTGTGCAAGGCACTGAACCCCCAACTGCTCGGGGCATCTCTCCATTAATTGCATGTATACAGGTCCATGTGTGTGTATTTCTTCTTCTTAACAGCAGGTTAACGTATCTCCCCGTCTCTTCCCTTCCACCAGGCATGCTAAAAGTTGACATGTCCCAGGACGGAAGTGGCGGCGGCGGCGGCGGGGACACCATCAGCCACTCTCTGACCCTGGTGCAGCGTCTGGAGGCCCTGCTGATCCAGGGCAATGGCAGTGACGTTTCGCTCAGGGTGGAGACGCCCAGTGCGGACGAGGTGAAGGTGATCCAGGCTCACGCGCTGGTGCTCTCCCTGCAGAGCCCCGTGTTTGAGGAGCTCCTGCTGGGCCGCAACAGCAGCACGCTGGTCCTGAAAGAGAGCTCCGACTGCGCTGCCGTGTTCGACAAGTTCATCAGGTGAGGAGATGTCACGCGTTATTGATGTTTCAGTATCGGGTCAACACGCCCTCGCTCACTCACCCTCAGATACCCACCGCCAATGTCGTTCAAATCGTCTGAAAACCTGAAGGTAACTTGGTGAGATCGACCCTCAGGGGCGTGAACAACCATGGTCACTCCAGGGGTGGATATCACCCACAATGCACTGCAGTTTGGCATTTGGTGGAAGTGAATTCATCCATGGGTCGGAGGCAGTAATGGGCTTAAAACTCTGTGATTACTCAGCACTAAAGAAGAATAATCTGCTTTTCTTTCATCGTCATTAAAACTCTTAACTGTCCGACATGTTTTATAGTTTCAGTTTTCAACAATCATCAGTAATATCTGATCATGAGTCTGTTTTCTTTCACGTGTCGGCCGTTCTCCTGTTTATCCGATCGTTTCTGAAGAAAATCTCATTCATGCTTCATGTTTGAAGGAAAAATGAAGAAGTTTATTAATCCCGCAAGGGGAAATTCATTTTTTTCACTCTTTTATTATTCAGGTTGCACACACACATGCACAAACAGGACCTTTAGACATGCAATTAATGGAGAGATGTCAGAGCGAGGGGGCTGCCAATGGATCCGCGCCCTGAGCAGTTGGGGGTTCGGTGCCTTGACCTGTTCATCTCATCTCATCTTCAGCCTCTTATCCGGGGTCGGGTCTCGGGGGCAGCAGCTTTAGCAGGGGACCCCAAACTTCCCTTTCCCGGGCCACATTAACCAGCTCTAACTGGGGGATCCTGAGGCGTTCCCAGGCCAGTGTGGAGATCTAATCTCTCCACCTGGTCCTGGGTCTTCCCCGAGGCCTCCTCCCAGCTGGACGTGCCTGGAACACCTCCCTAGGGAGGCGCCCAGGGTTCATCCGTACCAGATGATCCTGAACCACCTCAACTGGCTCCTTTCAACACAAAGGAGCAGCGGCTCTACTCCGAGTTCCTCACGGATGCTGAACTTCTCCCCCTCTCTCTAAGGGAGACTCCAGACCCCCTCCTGAGGAAACACATTTCAGACGCTTGGACCTGGACCTGGTTCTTTGGGTCCTGACCCAGCTTTCAGGACCACAGGTGAGGGTAGGAACCAGGACTGAGCGGTAGATCCAGAGCTTTGCCTTCCTCAGCTCTCTTTTCGTCACAACGGTGCGGTAGAGCGACTGCAGCTCCGCCCACGCTGCTCCGATTCTCCGGCCAAACTCACGCTCCATCGTCCCCTCACTCGTGAACAAGATCCTGAGGTCCTTGAACTCCTTCACTTGGGGTGTTGCAGTAAATATTTAGTTGACTTATTTTAGTTTATATATCTATACGTGTGTGTTTTCTTCTCAGCATTAAATGTTATTTTGCAACATTTCAGAGCAATAATAATAATGATGACGCTACAGATCACAGACAGAAGTTTCTGAATCAAAGATGATGCAGCTGTTTACAAAGTGCTGACGGTGCAGACGTGTCCGTCGAAAACACCTTCATATCTCATATAAATGTGTCTGAAGCAAATTCTGATTATTAGTAAGAAGCATTAATGCACTCAAACTACACCTGGTGGTGGATCCGTGACAGTTTGGGCTGAACGAGGGCAGAATTATTCCATTTCACAACCCGCTCCTCCACCCGCCCAGTTTCCTGCAGCTCAGGAAGTGAAGAAGGGCGTGTTATGAAACTACTGAAACGCAGCACATAAGAGCCACTTCCACCCTCCGCTTCCCCCTCTTTGATTGAGTTATCATGCCCTCTAGAGGGATGAACTCCGCAACTGCAGCCCCAACAATCAATGAGTCCAGCAGAAAACAAATTGACCAATCAGAGAACTGCTGCGTTGCTCAATAGCAGCTCCTGTGGTGAAGCAGTAAGACACGGAGGAGCCTGTGCTGCGACAATCAATAACTAAATCTATTTTTAATCTCAAAACACTAATGAGGTCGATGAAAACCTGACCCCCGGTGAACCTGCCACCTGCCAGACTGGAGCTGCTCACAGAACAAGAGTTTTTCAATGGGGACTTACAGAAAGGAGCTGCTTAGAGTTTACTTAAGACCACGATGAGTCAATGAATCAATGCACCAAATGACTGATTACCATTCTTGCAGCTGTATAAGGTTTTCCAGCTTCTTTTAGCTCTTTGTGTTGGTTTAACAGCACAGTTCCTGTTCGGTTCAGTCTCCAGAAGAAAACAAGCTCAAATAAACCCACTGTACGATAAACGTCAAGAACCGAATGGCAGACTAAGGGCGCCCTCCCACTGTTCCTCCGTCCCGTGCCCCGTGCTTTAGGGTCCTCGTCCCCCCTCCAGGCCCGTTTGTACTCACACTACCTGGGCCTCGGAGAATGCTTCTTGCTGCCTATACGTCATCACGCCGTAACACGTCACTCACATTGATGACGTCATGGCGATGCGTGGCTTTGTTTCCAGATCTTTCCGTAGACCTCGGAGTTTTTGTGCGTCTTGTCGACTGTTTTTGAATCTTTTCATCGACCAAATCTGCAGTAAACACTCCACCTCCGCATCACACCAACGTGAACCTTTCACCGCCATTGTTTGAAATGTCCGCGCATGGTCCCTCCTTCTTTTTTCTACGTCCCAACAGACGCACAGAAAATGACCTCAGAACCGCCGTAGGCCTCGTGCTCGTACACGTGCGCACGCTCGTGCTCGTACATGTGCAAACGTGCTTTACTAAAGCCCACCTCATTCAAACGGACCGT
Organism: Echiichthys vipera; assembly: GCF_963691815.1. Taxonomy (NCBI): domain Eukaryota; kingdom Metazoa; phylum Chordata; class Actinopteri; order Perciformes; family Trachinidae; genus Echiichthys; species Echiichthys vipera. The sequence goes on from NC_139843.1 coordinate 2,503,737, forward strand.
GGACGGCCAGCTGAGCGCAGTTATGCGCGGAGTGGTTGCACTGACACTGGTCAAACGCACTAGGCTTGACCCGAAAAACCTGTTTTGGCCCGGTGTGGAAGGACAGTGTGAGTGCGCCCTAAGGCCCTGTTTACACGACAACGCTCCCGGGTGAAAACAACAACATATTTGATTGGATGTGCCTTTTGTTTGGACGATGACAGCATTTTTTGGGGCTCAAAAACACAAAAAAAGGTAAACCCCCCTCCAGAGTGTAAATGTTAAAAAGGCTCCAGCATTGTGTTTGCGTGTAAAGGTAAAAACACTAAAGTGAGCTCTGATCTGCTCCAGCGTCGTGTTTGCCTGTAAAGGTAAAAACACTAAAGTGAGCTCTGATCTGCTCCGGCGTTGTGTTTGCGTGTAAAGGTAAAAACACTAAAGTGAGCTCTGATCTGCTCCAGCGGTGTGTTTGCGTGTAAAGGTAAAAACACTAAAGTGAGCTCTGATCTGCTCACGCCGGCTCACGTGTTTCTGTAGCATCCGTGTGCAGAGTTCAGGTAAACAACAACAAACACGTGGGACTGTTTCCATCAGTGGGACGTTCAAGTGTCCTGGGTGGAGCCGAGGCGGTGGGAGGCTGCAGACCGTGCTGCAGATCCCTGTCTCACTGTACGGCGTCCTGCTTCTCCGCTGTTAAGAAGAGAAGGAGAAGGACGTTTCCCAGCATGCACTAGCTCTGGGTGCATGTACACTACATCCAGTTTCACAAAGTTTGCGTCACCTGTTGCACACAGATTTCCCGCCAAAGACGCTCGACTAAACGTGGAATAAAAAGTGAGAATGCAACGCCACTTTAGTGTTTCTTTTCTAGATCGTCTTTCATTGTTTGTAGGAGTTCAGGAGTTAGTGGAGACCAAACAGAGCTAAAAGGAGAGTGAATATTGGATAAACCCTCATCAGACCTGACATTAACATGCTCCTTGAGTGATGAAGTTGACATCAAGTATGTCAGTTGTCCACTTTCGTCTTCAGAGTCCACTTGGGATCAGATCACCTAAGACGCATCTCAACGGCAGCTCTGAACAGGGCCAACATTCAGCAGGTGGACATGAACAAATCCATCTGCATGACTACTGACTGTTTGCTAACATGTTAGCCATAACATGTCCACTTCATAAGTTATAATATGTTCTTTTGACCCAAAGTGGCCAAAATAAGTTCTTGCATCTCTCAAATGAATGGCCCCATTCTGTATGCATGTTGTTATTCTACATGAGTGGTTTAAAGAGGTTCATGTTGTGCTTCAGATGCTCCGACACTCAACTTCTACTTCCTCTCTCTGAGCAGGTATCTGTACTGTGGAGAGATTTCTCTGCGTCTGGAACAGGCCACACCTTTACACAAGCTCGCCACTAAGTACCAAGTGATGGGTCTCCAGCAGGGCATCACCCAGTATATGACTCAGAATCTGGGCCGGGACTCTTCCTCGGGCCACGTGGCGGGCTGGTACGAGTACGCCGTGCTGGCCGGGGATGTGACTCTGAGGGACAGCTGTCTTCAGTTCATGGCCTGGAACCTGTCGTCGGTGATGCAGAGCGGAGAATGGGTGACCATCAGCAGCCAGCTGCTCATGTCCCTGCTGCAGCGCTCGGACCTCATCCTGCAGAGTGAGATGGAGCTCTTTGCAGCGCTGGAGGCCTGGATTATCCGGAATGAGCCCGACGGTCTGACGGCAGAGAACGCATTGAGAGCTGTGCGTTACGCCATGATGCCGCCGCAGGACCTCTTCCGCCTGCAGACCCAGTCCGCAATCCTGGCTCGCTATCAGGAGTCGGTGCGAGACTTGCTGTACATGTCCTATCAGTTTCACTCTGCGTCGCCTCTGCACATGGCCAAATACTTTGACGTGAACTGCAGCCTCTTCATGCCCAGGAACTACCTGTCGTCAGCGTGGGGGGCGCTCTGGATCATCAGCAACCCCTCACGAGACGACCGCAGCACCAGCTTCCAGACCCAGCTGGGGCCCAGCGGTCACGACTCCAGCAAGCGGGTGACATGGAATGCCCTGTTCTCACCGCGCTGGTTACCCCTCACCATGAGGCCGATGTACACGGAGACGGGCGCCATGCAGCCTACACGCGTAGATGGAGGGCGCCCTCGCATCATCATCACACCGGCCACGTCCAGCGCAGATTTCGCCGGGGTGAACTTCCAGAAGACGGTGATCGTGATGGCTCAGCAGCAAGGGAAGGTGGTGGTGAAACACGTCTACAACTTCCACCAGAGCACGGAAGAAAACGGGGATTTCTTGGCCGAAGCCGACCTTTACCGCCGGACGTCTGAATACCTCATCGATAGCTCCCTCTTCCTCCATATTGTGGTGAAGCCGCTGTACCAATCCCTCATAACCAGCAAGAACTGACCCTCCACCCTCCTCTCTGAGCCACCTCATCTCACCGAACATCATCCAACCTCGTGAAGTGACATCTCGCTCATATCACATCATGGGGACGAGGATCTGAATCCTCCTCGTGTGTGATGTTTGGATCATTTGTCTTGTCTCACATTACTACTGTTTTCATTGGGCAACTAACACTAAAGCGTTCCTCATGACTGTTGAAAAGTCAGAATAAAATGTGTCTTAAAGGATAAGTCTGGTGCTATTCTTACTGTCAACAAATCCCATTGAAAGACCAATGTTCTTACTATTTATTATATTTTCCGGGTTGGCATGGTGGTGTGGTGGTTAGCACTGTCGCCTCACAGCACACTGCGTGGGTTTTCTCCGGGTTCTCCGGCTTCCTCCCACAGTCCAAAGACATGCGTGTTAGGTAAATTGATGACTCTAAATTGCCCGTAGGTGGGAATGTGAGTGTGAACGGCTGTCTGTCGCTGTTTGTGTCCGTCTCTACCCTGTCCAGGGTGTTCCCCGCCTCACACCCAATGTCAGCTGAGATCAGCTCCAGCCGCCTGCGACTCCGATAGGTGTGTTTGTTGACGATCCTCCAACCGCAACCTCCTCCACAACTCCTTCGCTCTTCATACTATTTTACATGACTTCCTCCTTCAAGGCAACCCTACGCATCCTGACTCACAGTTGTGGAGGTTGTATAGGAATGAAATACTGCGTTCATTTTTGCAGCTATAGGTACGAACAGTGAGCATACCCTGAATACTCAGGATAGCACCATCTCATCTCATCTCATTTCATATTCAACCGCTTATCTGGGGTCAGGTCTCGGGGGCAGCAGCTTTAGCAGGGGACCCCAAACTTCCCTTTCCTGGGCCACATTAACCAGCTCTAACTGGGGGATCCTGAGGCGTTCCCAGGCCAGTGTGGAGATCTAATCTCTCCACCTGTTCCTGGGTCTTCCCCATTTCGGCCGCTTGTACCCGCGACCTGGTTCTTTGGGTCCTGACCCAGCTTTCAGGACCATAGGTGAGGGTAGGAACCAGGACTGAGCGGTAGATCCAGAGCTTTGTCTTCCTCAGTTCTCTTTTGGTCACAACGGTGCGGTAGAGCGACTGCAGCTCCGCCCCCGCTGCTCCGATTCTCCGGCCAAACTCACGCTCCATCGTCCCCTCACTCGTGAACCAGATCCCGAGGTACTTGAACTCCTTCACTTGGGGTCAGGACTCATTCCCTACCTGGAGTAACAATCCACCGACTTCCTGCTGGATTAATGCGTTGCTTAAAATATCCAAAATCCCAAATAGTCCCCAGCAAATGCAGTCTATCCTCCCGTTTGAGTGACATTTGCGAACAACGACAGTGACCAGCTGTTTTAGAAATGACTGAGCCTGTTTTTAAGTATTTTAGTAGGAACCAATGTCCTCCGCCACAGACAGGAAGTCAGATGAACACACTGCTGGTTTTGGTCTTTAATGGGATTTGTTGACAATAAGAAAAACATAGAATATCACCAGCTTTATCCTTTATGCTTGAGGTTCTGTTCCTGCTACATTTCCTGTGTATTGTTTCTAAATATTGGTGCTATTTCACCCCATTTACAATCACGGGGTCCCAGTGTTCATTCATCATCCTGCAGGCACTGAGGTGGTGATTTACAGGTCAAACTACATCAAGACGTCTCCGTTTAAACTGTTAACTTGTACATAAAACCATAGCGTTCATTGATGACTCTAAATCACCCGTAGGTGTGAATGGTTGTCTGTCTCTGTTCGTCTCTATGTGTCCTGTGATAGACTGGCGTCCTGTCCAGGGTGGACCCCGCCTCACGCCCGATGTCAGCTGGGATCGGCTCCAGCCCCCCCGCGACCCCGACCCCAGGATAAGCGGTTAAAGATGAATGAATGAATGAATAAAACCATAGCGTACCTAACGTAGATGTCAAAAATGAAATACTTCCGTCCGGTTTGAACGTAGACGAGACATTTGTGACCTGAAAATCACTAAATCAGTTCTTACTGTTGAACGTCAGGTGCTCCAACAGGCACGTTTTTACGTTTTATTACTTTAGTCATGATGTATTTACTAAACCACTCTTCTACACCCTCACACCACAGTTCCGTAGATGTCACCTTGTCATTAGTTGATTCATGTGTTTACGTCACGACGTAGATCCACTGTTACGTTAGCTGATGTTTCCTGATAATAAAGATTTTTACGGAAGTTTTAAAAGTAAATTGAAAGTCGTCCTGTGATGTGATTTCATGTTTCATCAACACCATTAAAAAACATAAACAGGAAAGACACATGAGCATTAAACACACACACACACACACACACAAGTATTAAACACACACACACACACATATGAGCATTAAACACACACACACACACACATATGAGCATTAAACACACACACACACACACACATATGAGCATTAAACACATACACACACACATGAGCATTAAACACACACACAAGCATGAAACACACACACACACACACATGAGCATTAAACCGCACATGCATTACACACACACACACACACAGGAGCATTTAACAAACACACACACACAGGAGCATTAAACACACACACACACGAGCATTTAACAAACACACACACACAGGAGCATTAAACACACACACACACGAGCATTAAACACACACACACACACACACACACATGAGCATTAAACACACACACACACACACACACATATGAGCATTAAACACACACATGAGCATTAAACACACGCACACACACGAGCATTAAACACACACACACACACACACACACATATGAGCATTAAACACACACATGAGCATTAAACACACACACACACATATGAGCATTAAACACACACGAGCATTAAACACACACATGAGCATTAAACACACACACACACACACACACATATGAGCACTAAACACACACACACACACATAAGCATTAAACACACACACACACACACGCATTAAACACACACACACACACACACACATACGAACACTAAACACACACACACACACAAGCATTAAACACACCCACACACAAGCATTAAACACACACACATGAGTATTAAAGACACACACACACGAACATTAAACACACACTCACACGAGCATTAAACACACACACACACAAGCATTAAACATGCACATGAGCATTAAACACACACACACACACGAGCATTAAACACACACACACGAGCATTAAACACACATACAAGCATTAAATACACACACAAGAGCATCAAACACACACACACACATGCATTAAACACACACACATGCATTAAACACACACACACACATACGAACACTAAACACACACACACACAAGCATTAAACACACACACATGAGTATTAAAGACACACACACACGAACAATAAACACACACACACATGAGCATTAAACACACACACACATGAGCATTAAACACACACACACATGAGCATTAAACACACACACACAAGCATTAAACATGCACACACACAGGAGCATTAAACACACACACACACAAGCATTAAACACACACATGAGCATTAAACACACACACACACACACACACACACACACCAGCACAGACAAGGAGTAGAAATACACAAACTAAAAGTAAAGCACAATCAAACACATTTATTTATTTATTTTACAAGGCTTATACATCATTATGATAATTAAAAAATAACCAAATGATAAAATATAAAATGTGTGCAACAAAAAAACAATAACATTACTAATAATCAATAAACATCTGCGCATTAACTCATTTCATTTGTTTAAAGTAAAAACAGTTTACTCTCAATTTCCAATGTCGCTGATTATAAACAGCGCACAACACACACGACATGTCAATAAGCCCGCTGCACACTACATCTCCCATCATCCTTTGCGCTCCAAGCAGGAAGAGCGATCCCTCGCAGGGGCTCACACTGATCCAAGTTAGGAGCTCTCAGCTGCCAGCCCCGGCCCATCATGTAAGTGCTGCGGAGGATCCTTTGCAGTGCAGTTTGCAAGAAAATCGCGCTTTTCCCGACGCCCCCGCGGCTCGTGCAAGCGCACCGCCGCCGCACGCACGGACGCGCACGCCTCGGACGCAAAAAGGCTCCAAGTGCATGAAGATCGAGCCTCGTATTTTGCATCTTTGTTGCAAACGCGAGGCAGCCGCTGAAGCTCCGGCGCGAGGGCGATGGAGGGAGGGAGTGAGAGAGAAGGCAAAGTCTTTTGTGCTTCCCCTCCCCCTCATCAAAGCAGAGGGGAAATGTCTCAGCCGAAGGGAGGTAAGAACACCGAGCCCGTGTGTGTGTGTGTGTGTGTGTGTGCGTGTGTGCAAACCCGCCGCCGTGCAATCACTGCTGCACGGGCTGCGACACGCACCGCTGCAGCTCGTGCACGGCCAGGTGCATGTTGAAAGTTCGACGGTTTACGGGGGTCAGTTGCGTTTCCTGTTTCACATCTTCCCCTCTGCACAGTTCCTGGTAAGACGATGCTGTGTGTGTGTATGTGTGTGTATGTGTGTGTGTGTGTGTGTGTGTGTGTGTGTGTGCGCGCGCTCATGTTGACGTGATTAGCAGGCGGGGACGGGGAGCGCGCCTCTCACACGGACACTGCAACTCTTTAGGGGGAGAACTCTGCACGAGTTGATGCACGGCTCGTGCACATTGCATAAGTTAAATATGCGTGCGAATGTGCGTGGTTTAGGGAGGGGGGGGGGTGCATGCATGTATGACGTGACAGCCTGCCCCGCAGCTGTCAGGGGGTCAGCTCTGGCTGTTTACTGGCTGGGTGCTAATTTGTTTGTGCTTATGGGACAGAAAATGGAAATCTAAGAATAGGATGTGTTGTGAGCTGTTGCAGCGGTGGTGCGTTCAAGAACAGGGGCTTCTTTAGTCCCATTCTGTCAGCTGCTGCTGCTGCTTCTGTCCATGCAGCTGGATACATGTCAAACCCCTGGGTGCTGTGCACTGATGTTCAGCCCCCCCACCCCTCAGCGTGCACACGAAAGCATGCGTTTCACACTTTGACCCCGACTTTATCACCGTGTGCAGCAGCAGCAGCAGCAGCAGCAGCAGCAGCAGCAGCAGCAGCAGCAGGAGCTGTGGACCCACGTCCTGCACACACACACACGGCTTTAAAGCCCATCGCTGAGTCAGTTTGGAGAAAAACAGCTGCAGTGAAAGCAGCACAGGCGCTTTTTCCTCCCTGCACCGTGTTTTCCAAGAAGTCCAAAGTGAGGCTGGTTCATTACACAACAGGCAGGACACACACACACACACACACACACACACACACACACACCCACACAGAGACAAACAGGTAGGAGAGAGAGCGCCCGATGGTCAGAGCCTCACACTGTTGCATCGTCCTCCCGCCTACACAGAGGAACCGTCTTGTTGCAGCAGGTTCATCATGATGAATAATGCACACGCGTTTATTTTGCTGTTGTCGATGAATGAGTCGGTTTGGGACTTTCCTGAGAGCAGAAGTAGATTTCCGTCATTCATTGATGTTGCACACACACACACACACACACACACACACACACACACACACACACAGAAGTGTCGTAGTGTGAAAAACCAGAACCAAAGGACGCGCAGGCCGCAGCGATGGTCGTGCTGCAGCCGTGTAAAAGACTGATCCTCCGTAAAGTTCACACTAATCATGAATAAGAGCTGCAACAAATGGTCTATTACTGAGAAATAACTATTTTAAAAGGCATTAATTGTTTGTTTTATGAAGGCGAGACTAGGACAGGACTCCAATTTGACTTTTCTTTGACTGACACTAGAGTTTTCCTGGATGCCATTTTTTAACTAGTAGGCAGCACGGGTCTAGAGCAGGAACGTCAAAGTCAAACACATCAGAGGGCCAAAAAACCTAATTTGCTACAAGCCGAGGGCCGGACTGGTTCAATATTTATTAAAACATATTAAAATTATTGTATATAAGCTGTTGAACCAAGACCTAACACAGTGAACCGTATTTTATTACACAATTAAATGAATAATCCAAGATTTTTGTTTGGCTCTGTCAGTGATTTCCAATGAAAACATTTTTGCAGTGAGTTCGTGGGCTACCGTTGCATTGTGGGTAATGTAGTTTTGGTGCGTGTCAAACACCAGCAGGCGGCTGTGGCGTGCGGGCCGGTTCTAATACTAATCAAACATCATCCCGGGGGCCGAGATAGTTCATTCACGGGCCGGATCTGGCCCTCGGGCCTTGACTTTGACACCCATGTTCTAGAGGGAGCCGGTGCGTGAGCATTGCACACGGCCCGTTGTCCGTGTTTCTCTTTATTTAGGGCTCGTCCACACACACAGACGAGTTTTCAAATTTTGCATCGTGAACATTTTCGGCAGGAGAGTCGAGGCTCAAAGTGCAGAGAGTTCATTTTTTGAGGAAACAGAGCCCTGTCATTTTAAAGCTTAACATCGCCTTTACCTTTATTGATATCAGAGCCCGACCGAATTTCAAGACTGATTTCAGAGAGGAAAACTTCCCTTTTACCAATATGACGGCAAATATAGTGCGTTTCTATGTGTTTTCAATGTGGATTGACAGATATGACTCAGGGCCCCTTCACATGGGGTTGTAACAGTACAACATTAGTCTGGTTTAGTCGGACCGTCCACAGCACATGTGCAAACGTGCTTTACAAAAGCCCACCTCTCCCAAACGGACCGTAGGCGCGGTACGGTTGCACTCACACTGGTCAAAGGAACTAGACTTAGGGCGTACTCACACTGTCCTTCCGTACCGCGACCAGGGCTTTAGGGTACTTGTCCCACCGCCACGCCCCGACCCCCCGCGCCCCAGCCCCGTTTGTACTCAAACTGCCAGGGCCGGCAAATGCTTCTTGCTGTCCATACGCCATCACGCCGTAACACGTCACATGCGCTGATCGCGTGTGTGTGGCTTTGTTTACAAATCTTTCCACAGACCTCGGAGTTTTTGTGCGTCTTGTCGACTGTTTTTGAATCTTTTCATCGACCAAATCTGCAGTAAACACTCCACCTCCGCATCACACCAACGTGAACCTTTCACCGCCATTGTTGTTGTTGTAAAATGTCCGCGCATGGTCCCTCCTTCTTTTTTCTATGTCTGAACAGGCGGACATAACGCTACTGCCGTAGGGCTCGTGCTCGTGCTCGTGCTCGTACACGTGCGCACGCTCGTGCTCGTACATGTGCAAACGGCTCCGCTAAAGCCCACCTCTTTCAAGCGGGCAGTGGACGGCCCTCTGGCTGCAGTTATGCGCGGAGCGGGTGCACTCACACTGCTTAAAGGTACTAGGCTTTAGCTGAAAAAACGGTTTTGGCCCCGGCCAGAAGGACAGTGTGAGTGCGCCCTTAGCTGCAAAACCTGTTTGGGCGCGGTACGGATGGACAGAGGGAGTGCGCCCTTAATGTAGTGAGAAAGTGAAACGTGTTTTAGTCTTAAAAACGGAGCAGCTAATGTTGGCAGCAGAACCAGTCAGTGGACCGCTCTGGACCCAACCCACGTTACTGTATAGGGGCGCACAGCACTGAGCTGCACTCGTCCTTCCATGTAATTAAAGGCATTCTCTTCTAAGGATTTCTTATTCTGCAGCTAGAATAAATGAAAAGTGAACACCGACCCGACAAACACACAGGGGAATGTGTCGGTGTCCCGTCCTAACGGCCACACAGCTCCTCTTCTTCGTGCATTCAGGCAATTTCAGGAACAATACGCACAGGTGGGGTTAATTACAGGCGACTGCAAGACGACAACAAACACGTCCGGTGGTTCATTCCTCAGTCCCAGCTTGTCGTTTGTGAGTCTGCTGCTGATGTGATAATAGATTTAATGTTTTTCAGTTTGGTATGATTGTAAATTCCATATATTTGACTTTTACACTAAGTTATTGGGCTGAATTAGTGAAATAACACAGAATTAAACTGAATGAATTCAAACTGCAGATAAATCCTTAACTCCGCAGTAGCACTGAAGTCAGTTTTTGTTCCATCATGGCGCCTTTGCCGCGTGGCGAGCTAACGTCACGCGAGGCACACACTTGTCATTTTAGTTTTTAACGCTGTTTTAGAACCAAAACGTAGTCTCGTGGATGGAGCCTAAATGTGGCAAAATGATGCGATGAAGCTTTGAATGACCTGATCACAGAAAACAGATTTAGATAACTTGGATAACACATTATAACCCTGATAACCCTGCACAGGTTTCAGTCCTTGCTGCACGAACACACTCTGGTTGCTACCAAAAACAGAAACAAACTGTTCCTCGCAGCCGTGCAACAACGAGGTGTTGTATAACTTCCAACCACTGGAGGAAATGAGTACAAATCTGCGAAGCTAAAACAAGCATCGTGCCCTCGTGTGTTATTGAACTGACGCCAGACCGCGCTGGACCGAGACCCTTCCTTCACCCTGCTCTCCTTTCTTCTCACATCACTGGGCTCAGATGCATGTTAGGTCCTGTGTGTCCTCGCTGAGCGCTGCCCCGTCACTCTCTGCCCCCACCATTGTGCGCTGTGCTGAGTGCGTTAGTGTGCTCAGCCGGCCCATGGTCCTCCCGGCTCGTGTCCCCCCGCAGCCTCGACCGGGCCCTCGCGTCCCTGCACAAACGTCCCGTTTGTCATGCAAATGGGGGGCTGCGCTTTCAGCTGCACAGATACTAAATTTGCTGTTTGGACGGGCTGTTTGTTGGAGCGGTTCCAGACCTATAGTGCCGTTTCTCTTCTGCTGCAATAACAGTCGAATTGTTCGGAGGGGTGTCGACTGAGCGAGCGTGTGTGCGTTCAGGCTGCAGCAGCTTCTCTAAGGACGAGAGCCAGCGACAATATTTAGGACAGTTCCTGTTTATTTCAGCTTGGGCTCAGGCGTTCATGCATGCAGGGGCATATGATGCAACCGTGAGATGTGACACATAAATCCTGATCGACCTGGAGGCGGCAGGCTTCCAGATCTCACCGCTGACAGGGGCTGAGGGGTGAGGGAGAGGAGGGAGAGGGTGTTGTACCTCAGCACGGCCTTGCACTGCAGGATACTGGGTCATGTAAATATCATAATTTATTGCAGGCGGATCGAGACGCCGATCCGCTCGGTTTAACTGCGTGATGCATTCCTTCCTCTCCTTTCCTTACTCAGTCGCTGCCAAACATTTCCCTCCACATGTGGGTGGTGATTTAGGAAAGGGGCTGCTGTTTGCTCTGGCTCCAGGTTTGAAGCGGTTGTAGCTGTGTGAGAGCGGCCTGCAGGTTCTCTTCACGCTGACGTTACCCGACAGGCAGCGGCTCTGACACCTGTGTGCCTGTGTTGAATCAAACAGCTCATCACCAGCTCCAGTTAACACCTCAGCCGTGATTGGACAGAAAAAGAATCCCTGTTAATTGGCTCGTGTGACTTTTTAAAACGTGTGTTAAGAAAGAGTCAACTTAAATATGTTGGAAGAGTTTAATCGTGCTCCTAGCAACTGAAGAGGATTTGCACACCTGAATATTATGCTGTCTTTATCTGTTTGTACGACGGCGTATTAGGGCGCCCTCCCACTGTGCCTCCGTCCCGTGCCCCGTGCTTTAGGGTCCTTGTCCCCCCCTCCAGGCCCGTTTGTACTCACACTACCTGGGCCTCGGAGAATGCTTCTTGCTGCCTATACGTCATCACGCCGTAACACGTCACACGCATTGATGACGTCATGGCGATGCGTGGCTTTGTTTCCAGATCTTTCCGTAGACCTCTGAGTTTTTGTGCGTCTTGTCGACTGTTTTTGAATCTTTTCATCGACCAAATCTGCAGTAAACACTCCACCTCCGCATCACACCAACGTGAACCTTTCACCGCCATTGTTTGAAATGTCCGCGCATGGTCCCTCCTTCTTTTTTCTACGTCCCAACAGGCGCACAGGAAATGACCTCAGAACCGCCGTAGGCCCCGTGCTCGTACACGTGCAGTGTGCGTGTGCGTGTGCGTGTGTGTGTGTGTAAATCAGCGGTATGTGCTTGGCCCTTATACGCCGTTGTAGTTTGTGTCTGTACATTTCTCCTTAATTGACCAAAAGTTAGCATTAGATAATGCCTCATTTGCATAATTTAAAACAACATTTCAGAAAACTTGTAATAGAAAATGCATTCGTCTTAATGTCAGTGGTTAACTTGGGAAGTTTCCTGGTGCTATCTGTGAGTTTAAACGTTATTAACTTCACCTGTAGTGTCCCCCCTTAACGATCAGCTGATGGGTGAACTCTGTTGCCTTCACCTATGGAAGCAGATATGGTCCAAAAACAGGCGGAGGCATGAATAGCAGATGCACACGTCTGTGTTTGTGCAACACTGGGTGTCTCCCGTGTCTCCCCAGACGTACGTCACACAGCCGCGTGAACGCAGAGCGTGTCATTGAACCTGACGTCAGGGACTCGGTTTTACCAGTGTGAGAAACGGTGAAGTCAGTTCCTCACTGGTGGATCCTCTTATACATGAACGTTGTGCATCATGTAGTCTGTCCATGACGGTGTCTCAGCCTTCAGCCGTCAGATCCATTTACTGGTATTTATTTACTTTTTACTGATAATAAGATACATTTATTATAATCTGATCTGTTTTAATATGGAGGATGAACTGAACACGCTCAAGGCCGTGGAGAGAAACACAGGACATGGAGCTGATTAATGATTTCTTTTCTGCAGTGAACCTGGAGGTCACTGAACGCTCTGTGTCGCCCACGTTATGAGTATTTCTCTCTCATCCTTCGTCCTCCATCGTATCCACCGCTGTTGTTTTTCGGTCAGGACATTTGCAACGATATCTGAGCAGAAATGTGTAACGTTCACACCACCATTAACATCCTCTGCGGTCATGTTTCACCGTAACATCTCATCTCATCTCATCTCATCTCATCTTCAGCCTCTTATCCGGGGTCGGGTCGCGGGGGCAGCAGCTTTAGCAGGGGACCCCAAACTTCCCTTTCCCGGGCCACATTAACCAGCTCTAACTGGGGGATCCTGAGGCGTTCCCAGGCCAGTGTGGAGATCTAATCTCTCCACCTGGTCCTGGGTCTTCCCCGAGGCCTCCTCCCAGCTGGACGTGCCTGGAACACCTCCCTAGGGAGGCGCCCAGGGTTCATCCTTACCAGATGATCCTGAACCACCTCAACTGGCTCCTTTCAACACAAAGGAGCAGCGGCTCTACTCCGAGTTCCTCACGGATGCTGAACTTCTCACCCTTGTTTCACTGTAACAAATATGAAAAAGAATTAGAAGACTGGCTCATAACTTCATGATGCATTCACATCACGGCCCTGTGTCAGAGACCTTGGGCACAGGTGGCACCAGCGGCCCGCGGCGGCTTGACCTGTGGCAACAAGTGTGCAAGAAACTTGTGCAGCACTTTGTCATCCGCATGCCAACTGAGCTGTTTCACAGCCATTGGTCTTTTTCCTGGAGAAGCTTCATGAAGCTACTAGATGGCGACACGGTGCTGTGGTGGTTAGCACTGTCGCCTAACAAGAGGGTTTCTGGTTCTAATCCCGGCTGGGGCCCTTCTGTGTGGAGTTTGCATGTTGTCCCCGTGTCTGCGTGGGTTTTCTCCGGGTTCTCCGGTTTCCTCCCACAGTCCAAAGACGTGCAGGTGTTGGGTTCATTGATGACTCTAAATCACCCGTAGGTGTGAATGGTTGTCTGTCTCTGTTCGTCTCTATGTGTCCTGTGATAGACTGGCGTCCTGTCCAGGGTGGACCCCGCCTCACGCCCGATGTCAGCTGTGATCAGCTCCAGCCCCCCACGACCCCAGCAGGGACAAGAGGCTGAAGATGAATGAATGGATGAAGCTACTAGATGGCTCAAGGACTGGTGATGCGTTCAGTGAGTGGCATCTATTGGACTCATTGGACTATTGGAAATAAAGGAAATACTTCATTTTGCGTCATGAAGCTTTGGTTGGACGTTTCTTTTTCCCCTTCTACCTTAATCAAGACCCGCCCAACTCTGCCTCTGATCGGCTCGTACTCATCTTCTTCACAGAAGGTGGAGCGTTCACAGACAACGGCGACACACCGCGCTCCTCTTACACACCGCCCTCCCTCTCTGTAGCTGCACAGGAACGTGCCGACGGGTCTTCCATCTCCTCCAGTTCATTCGCTCTCATCATAGTGAGACTGACCTGCACGCCGACCTGCGTGTTGAGCCAACCTCAGCGCCTGTTGCTGCTGACGGTTCTGCATTAAGTGCATCAACCTACACACCGCGCTTTTGAGCCCCCCTGAATCAGCGCGGGGGAAATTCTTCCACCACTTTATTCAGGTCTCTCTGTACGCGCCGTGTCCGTGCCATCGTGGCCGTTTGTCCCGGCGTCCTGGACTCTGTGGCTGTGCAGGCGGCATTCTTGCTCCGAGGCCACCTGAAGCTGATACCCCGACACCCTCACGCTTCCTGCGAGTATCAGTCAAGTGCGCAGGAAGTATAGCGCGAGCCGGTGACGGCGTGATTCCCAAAGGAGCTTCCAACAGCTGTAACCTAGAGGAGCTGCCATCTTTGGAAGTGTAGAGTGTCTCACAACTGTCGGAGGGGGACTGGAGTTATTTTCAGACCCCCTCCCTCCCTCTGCCCTTTCTTTTTCTGTCCTTCCTCGTGTCGCCGCCTCCCGCCGTCTGCGATTGATCCGCCGTCCTCCGGCTCCGTGGAATTCCATTGAGGAACGTTTGGGATTGTTGGAATTCCAGCCCGAGTGCATGTGCGGGTTAGCAGCGGGCGCCGTGTTTCCCCGTGATCCAGGGCTCATTATCACGCCGTCCGGCCGTTCTCTCCCCTCACACACACACACACACACACACACACACACACACACACACACACACACACACACACACACACAGACACAGTCTTTCTGCATGCATGTTTCTGTTTCTGCACACTCCCCTGCAAACCTCCCTGTCAGCATTTTTGTTCAGAAAGTGGGAGCGTACACACGTCTCCTGAGGCCTCGCTCTGGCATTTCACTGAATACTTGAGCTCATGTGCTGCAAATCACCGGGACCGACGTGCCCGCGTGCCTCTGCTGCCGCTGCTGCTGCTGCTTTTAATTAACACTCACTGCCTGCCACAGTACCAGAGTCTGATGCTGAGCTCAGCAAGAATAAAGGGAGGAATGGTGTATTTGAGTTATGCAACCGAATCTGGAGAACATGTGAAATGGGATATTTATAGATGGCTCACTGTGTTTCCGCGTCAGCTCGGGGCAAAGTAACTAAGTACAGCAGAGCCGGAGCTGCTGCTACTTCACTGGAGTTTAACATTTCCCTGTTTGTCAGAGGGAAATATTTGACTTTTGAATTAGAAAATGTGCAGTTTTAGGTAGAGTCATAGATAAGATCTCATCTCATCTTCAGCCTCTTATCCGGGGTCGGGTCGTGGGGGCAGCAGCTTTAGCAGGGGACCCCAAACTTCCCTTTCCCGGGCCACATTAACCAGCTCTAACTGGGGGATCCTGAGGCGTTCCCAGGCCAGTGTGGAGATCTAATCTCTCCACCTGGTCCTGGGTCTTCCCCGCCTCCTCCACCTCGTCCTCCTCCTCCTCCACCTCCTCCACCACCTCATCCTCGTCCTCCTCCTCTTCCTCCTCCTCCACCACCCCACTCCTCCACCTCCTCGTCCTCCTCCTCGTCCTCATCCTCGTCCTCCTCCACCCCCTCCTCCTCTTCATCTTCCTCTTCCTCCCCCTCCACCTCGTCCTCTTCCTCGTCCTCCTCCACTTCTTCCTCGTCCTCCTCCTCCTCGTCCACCACCTTCTCCTCCACCTCCTCGTCCACCACCTCCTCCTCCACCTCCCCCTCCACCACCCCCCCCCCCACCTCCTCCTCCTCCTCTCTCTGTTCTCGGTCAGCAGCAGCTCTTCCCCTGCAGCCTTCCTCTCACTCCAGACGTGTTCGTGCACATGAGCCGCTGATTTGCATGCGTTTCTGCTGCCTCACCACCGCAGCAGCATCACTTACTGCGTTCCACACGCAGACCGGAGCCTGCAGCAGCCAGTTATTCGCGTCGCGTCTCGCCCGTCCGTATACTTAAGTGGACTTAAAGAAGCATCGTGCATGTTAATGTGCGTGCTGAGGTCTGGAGCATAAATGTGTCCCCTTCCTCTCGGAGCGCACTGACGGCTGTGAGGCGGAGGAAAAGGATGCTGCGGATGCATTTGTAATCGCACAGTGCAGCTTTTGTTTCCCAACACTGTTTGAAGTCAATCATCTGAGAAAGTCCTGCGTTGAGTTCACGCAATAAAAAAGTACTTATGGACTGATTTATTGTTCTCCTCGTGTCGATCACGGGGCGTGAATGCAACATATGAACGAAGGAACCACGGAAAGCGTCACAAGTCAGAGTTCCTCAGTCCCACCCGTGCCATTTTTTTGCTGAGTCTGCATTTCCCTCGATACTTTAAACCCTGATTCATCCATTCGCGCCCATGTTTCAGCAGATATCCTTAATACTGTGTTTCTACCTTTATATTAATATGCTGGGTCATGTCATTCAGTGCTTTTCTGCTTCGCTAACACACTTTGTTAACACACTTGTGAGGCCACATGAACACTGTTTGTGCGACACTGAAGTGAAAGTGAAAGTTGTCGGGTCAAGGACAGTCTGGTGGAAAGGAGACGCTCACTGTGTTTGTTTCTATTCCTACTCGGCTGCAGACGTGGCTAATGCAAGTGAATATTCCACTAATGGTTGGGTTCACATGCTGTGTCAGTGAGGTGTGTCACCGTGCAGTGTTTGACCGTGCACAGCCTCCCTGCTCGGCGCTGTGGTGTCGTCCATCATGTTTGAAAGTGTGTGTTGCTCCAAACTGTTGGTTTTTGGTGTTTCCCGAACGATTTCCTGCTCTTAAATGTGTCTGAGTTGGTCCAGTATCGAGCCAGAGCGCTGCAGCCTGTGTGTGTGTGTGTGTGTGTGTGTGTGTGCGCAAATAGGTAGAGAGCCAGGGTCCAGGTTGAACGGCACCAAGAAGCCTTTAACATGCTCCTGAAGCCTGAATCATATCTTCATGTCCGTCACGTCTTCATCTGAAAATGCTGCATTTAATATCATCGTAATATGAAACAGAACATGCTGTTTACATTTACACTCCTGTCAGATTCACTATAATCATCAATAATCGTCACATTGTAGTCGTGGAGTATGAAAGTGCGTGCAAACACAAAGTCTATAGAGGCAGATGAGAACCCCAGTAACACACACACACACACACACACACACACACACACACACACACACACACAGAGGGGTGTGTGCAGGTGCTCTCTGGCTCTGTCTGTGTGAGAGTTTGCTGTTTGCAGAGAGTTGGTTTCCAGTTCCCATTGTTGTGTGTGTGTGTGTGTGTGTGTGTGTGTGTGTGTGTGTATGTATGTGTGTGTGTGTGTGTGTGAATGCGTGGAGGAGGGGCTCACGCTGACATTTTACTGCAACAAAGCTGCTTTGGAAAGTGGAGACCAGGAGGCCGGCTGCAAGAGGCCGCCGGTGGAGGGCCGCATAGCACAGCGGTGTCACACCCTGCTCTGTTTGAACAAACCAGGACACATACGAGTGCGTGTGTGTGCGTGTGTGTGCATGTTTGTGTGCATGTGTGTGTGTCCTCAGCTACATGTGTTTGCGTTTTCTCACAGACGGGACGGCAATGTGAGAAATTCCAGTTATTCCTCTGGAGCCTTTTGAAGCCGACACACCTTCACTTTTACTTTTAATAGCACGTTGTGACGTCAGCGGGCGGCGCACAGGGAGCGCGGCGCTCTTAAGTGTCACCTTAAAGATTACTTTGTGCGTCACGGCCGCCCCTCCCCCACGGCGTCAGAACACACATCTCGGTGTGTGTTTACCGCCGCCACAAACGCGGACTGGCTTATAGCAACTGAACCCAGTTTGAGGAGGTTTGCGCCAGATGCTGTCTGGAAACAAGGCACACGCACACACACACACACACACACACACACGCACACACACACACACGCACACACACACACACACACACACACACACACACACACACACACACACACACACACACACACACACACACACACACACACACACACACGCAGAGTCACACCCTTAGAACCTGTGACGCCCTGTTAACGCGCCCATTAAAGTCAGTGCAGCACCTCCAGATGCAGCGAGCACACCTGAGCTGCCAGACCTCCACCTCCTCCTCCATCTCCTCCTCCTCTTCCTCCTCCTCCTCTTCCTCCACCTCCTCCTCTTCCTCTTCCTCCTCCTCCTCTTCCTCCTCTTCCTCCTCCTCCTCTTCTTCTCGCTCTCAGCGCCTGTTTCAGTCTCTCAGGATTTGGAGTCACTCACTGCATCCAACCGTAAGTGTCGATGATGAGACGGAGCTTCGGGTCGCTGCTGCTGTTGCTGTGTGAGCAGGAGATTCAGACGAGTGCAGCCTGGATGTGACACAGGGGAGGCGTTCGCTGTCTGCAGGACGTTTGAGTCATTTTGCATCGGTGGGAGTTTTGAAGAGCAGAGCAGAGCGTCGTCGTGAATCTGCAGATACGTGCAGTCACTCGATTCGCTCTAGTGGTTCCTTAAGGATGGTTGGCGTCTGAGGACGACGTAGAGAGAGTTTGATCGGACTTTTCTTTCTCTCGAGTGTCCAGTTGTGACGGACTGGCCGAGGTTATTGGCTGTTATTTGCGTTTTGTAGGCGTGTCGTATCGGCCGATGCGTGCTGCTGCTGCGTTCACCGAACATGACCTAACACCTTAAACATGTAAGGTAACGCTTGCCGTTTATTCCCGGCATTATTATAAGATATATTTATTATATTATATTATATTCACAGACACAGCGTCCACAGGCAGCTCCGTGTTGCTGGAGACTCCTTTTTAAAGTTCAATAAATGTCATTTTTATGTAAATTGAGGGAGCAAAAGTAAAACGGTAACTGGACTTGTACTTATAAAGCGCCTTTCTAGTCTTCTGACGACTCAAGGTGCTTTCACAGTGTTTGTCACATTCACACTGATGGCAGTGGACATCTACAGACCATCTAATCTGACCATTCACACACATTCACACACCCATGCGCAGCACAAGGGGCAATTCGGGGTTCAGTGTCTTGCCCAAGGACACTTCGACATGTGGAATGGGGGAGGAGGGGATCAAACCGCCGATCTCTTGAATGGAGGACGACCCACTGATCCACAGTCGGTAGTCAGTAAAAGTCGTATCAGCTCCAAATATCGGCTCAAGAACGTCGGTGAAGTCACTGTGACCTCACAGGACGCATGATGAGGTGATGACATTTCACATCCCACAGGTCAACGTGACCGCGACATCCTCATGCTTCATTACGCAGGAACACTGATTCTGAGTCTGTGCTCGGTCTGTCAAGTGTCCGTCGGCCCGTCCTCGCCGTCTTCTCTCTTCTAACGCTCTTCTGTGTTTCCTGTGTTTCCAGGTAAGAGGAAGCCGGTGCTCAAGCTCCCCAAGGAGGCGTTTGAGCAGCCTCCTCCCGCCGCAGTGTAAGACTCTCCATCATGTTTACAACCGTGTGTGTGTGTGTGTGTGTGTGTGTGTGTGTGTGTGTGTGTGTGTGTGTGTGTGTGTGTGTGTGTGTGTGTGTGTGTGTGTGTGTGTGTGTGTGTGTGTGTGTGTGTGTGTGTGTGTGTGTGTGTGTGTGTGTGTGTGTGTGTGTGTGTGTGTGTGTGTGTGTGTGTGTGTGTGTGTGTGTGTGTGTACCTCTGTAGACTGAATTCTGAACATGTGCAATGGAAATCTAACAGCGATTAAATATATTTTTAAATGTTCTCTTTTTATATTTTTATTGGTATTATTTTATTTATTACATTGACTCACTGTGTGTGTGTGTGCGCGTGTGTGTGTGTGTGTGTGTGTGTGTTTCAGACCCCCAAGAGACTTGGATTCCAAAGCGTGCGTGACCATCGGAGAGAAGGTAATTTTCTCTGCACCCCTCCTCATTCACTTCATGTCCCCGCGGACTCTTGCGTAACTCCTCCCTGTTGACTCTGGTGTGTTTCTGCTCCGCGGACGTCGGCTCCTTAGTGTCAGCTGTAAAGAACGCCCCGGTGGACATTAGGGCCCAGTTGAAATCTTCTGATCGTGGGGAGGCTGGAATGCCTTTTATCGCCCGTCAGGCCGTAAAAAGATTCACTTCAACTCTTCAAATCAGTGGAACTTTCCGGTCGGCATCCGTGTCTGTTTGTTCTGTGCTCGAGCCGGCCGCACGCCAAAGAGACACATTTCCTCTGTTCACTTCAATAACGTCAAAGACGCGCAGTTTGGCTACTTACTACACTGTGAAGGAGACTGTGTTTAGGCGTTAGGACCTTTTTTTTTCATGGTGCTGGAGCTCTGCAGGTTCTTTAAGGGCGCACTCCCACTGTGCCTCCGTACCGTGCCCAAGCACGCTTCACGGCTAAAGACACAGCTGCAGAGCTAGACAACAACGCTCACCATCACTGGGTCACACTTTGCATTTTCTAGCTGGTGTGAATCCTTAGGTCGCACTCACACTGTGTCTCCGTACCGTGCCCAAACAGGTTCCACGGCTAAAGTCTGGTTCCTTTGACCAGTGTGAGTGCAACCGTACCACGTCTAGGAGCGCCACGCTTGCCGTCCACGGCCCGTTTGGGAGAGGTGGGCTTTAGTAAAGCACGTTTGCACGTGTACGAGCACGAGCGTGCGCATGTGTACGAGTACGAGGCCTACGGCGGTTCTGAGGTCATTTCCTGTGCGCCTGTTGGGACGTAGAAAAAAGAAGGAGGGACCATGCGCGGACATTTCAAACAATGGCGGTGAAAGGTTCACGTTGGTGTGATGCGGAGGTGGAGTGTTTACTGCAGATTTGGTCGATGAAAAGATTCAAAAACAGTCGACAAGACGCACAAAAACTCCGAGGTCTACGGAAAGATCTGGAAACAAAGCCACGCATCGCCATGACGTCATCAATGCGTGTGACGTGTTACGGCGTGATGACGTATAGGCAGCAAGAAGCATTCTCCGAGGCCCAGGTAGTGTGAGTACAAACGGGCCTGGAGGGGGGGACAAGGACCCTAAAGCACGGGGCACGGGACGGAGGCACAGTGGGAGGGCGCTCTTAGACACAGAGGAGAGATCCCTGCAGCTGTTTCCTCGGGTTTATCCTCCGCGCTCTTCCTGCGTGCAGTCTCTGTCAGCACTGTTGACCTGTGGCGTTGTTCTCTCGTTGTGTCCGGAGCAGAACTTCGTGGTGAAGGCAGATGACCTGGAGCAGATCTGCGAGCTCGGCCGGGGAGCGTACGGCGTGGTGGACAAGATGAGGCACGTGCCCAGTGGACTCATCATGGCTGTGAAGGTGAGTCCGTCCACCGCCCCTCAGGCTTTCACACTGAAGGTGCTGGAACAGTGGCACATGTTGAGTGGGGGAAAGTGGATAACGATGGACTGATGTTTTCTCTTTTTCGTCTCAAACACACGCAAACAAACAGGATTGTTAGCTGGAAAAAAATGCAGCGCAACGTTGGAAAAATGCACCCTGGCGTCACGTTGCGGTGACCAGAGCGATCAGACTTGTACGGTCATACGGTCAATCACCGTCACAGAGCTGTCAAGTGGTGCAGTCACTCCTTTGGGTCTCTGTAGACGCAGACGTTGTGTTTCTCACGCAGAAAAACATTTAACACTAAGCTGACTATACGACTCTCACTATGGAACCGGCAGGAATCAAGGGCGTCTCCTCTGGAGCTCAGTCGAGCTGCCACTTACCAGCAAATCCCAAAAAATAGACAGGGGCTACACAATAGAAAATAGCACCACTGTATCTGGGTAAGATTTAACGCAACAACCAATGAAAAAAAGAAGAGTTTTATTCACCTAGAACAGAGCCACTGTCCTGCATGTTTCAGGTTTCTCTCCTGAGTCTGATGCTGTGCTCGTTATCAAGCAGCTGAAGCTCGTCACAGTTTGATTATTGTCAGACTCAGGTGTGTTGGACTCAGGTGTGTTAGACTCAGGTGTGTTGGACTCAGGTGTGTTAGGGTAGGGAGGAACCTAAAACATGCAGGACAGTGGCTCTCCAGGACGGGATTTGCCCACCCCTGACCTAGAATTATTCACGTGATCCTGCTGCGAGCATTTTGGAGCTCCGATTACCACTTTGAGCTCAGAGTCCGTCGTCTTCTGTTTTAATGTTACATCACAATGACGTCATCGATGCGTGTGACGTGTTACGGCGTGATGGCGTATAGGCAGCAAGAAGCATTCTCCGAGGCCCAGGTAGTGTGAGGACAAACGGGCCTGGAGGGGGGACAAGGACCCTAAAGCACGGGGCACGGGACGGAGGCACAGTGGGAGGGCGCGCTAAGGCCGTATTGAAGTTGCATCAGAAATACTGACTCCGTGTGTTCAAAGAGAAAGACCTCGACCGTTCTGCCGTTCATGTTGTGCTTTTCTGTGGTCGTCCCTCAGCGGATCCGGGCCACGGTGAACACGCAGGAGCAGAAGAGGCTGCTCATGGACCTGGACATCTCCATGAGGACCGTGGACTGTTTCTACACAGTCACCTTCTACGGAGCGCTGTTCAGAGAGGTATTGAGACGCACCACACTGACAAGGCCGCGCAAGACGAGTCAACCAGTCCAGTTAGAGCCTGAAACACCAATACATGGGGGGGTACATGGGGGGTACCCGCTGCAATGTCAAACGATAGTCTTCAATGTGTCTTAAGTCCAGTTCAGACAATAGAGCGAGTGAGCGACAGAGCGAGCGCCGTAACCCAGAACAAAGCGCTGAATCAGGGAAATCAAACGCTAATTTAACCATTTCATCTCTATAGAAATGCAGCTGCAGCTCATTCTGTCCTCATGTGTGTTTGTTAATGCGTCAAATCATATCCAGCTACAAAAAAAGGCTGAAAAGTCGGAGGTCAGGACGGGAGTGCAGAGAGGCGTTGCTATGGACATGACGCACCGCCTCACCCTCGTCTCTCTGGTGTGAACTGGCAGGAGTCAGAACGTGGACTTAAGTCATAATCACGTGTCACTTGTCTTCAAAATCCTTTATTTCAGATTTTAAATCATTAGCCGACCAAAGTGTCTTTGGTCCTTTGGTCCCAGGAGAAAAACAAACATCTGGAGCCGTGTCTTTGTGTGACCGGCGCCCGAGGGCTTTTCATTTAAAGGGCCGGATACAGGAAGTGGTGACACACAGACTTACTGTCAGTGTTTTTGTTATTAAGACAGCAGGTCCCTCTGACGTCACAGTTACACAGTTAATAATTCATGTTTAATCATAATAAACTAAAATATGGGATCACTTTGGAAAGAACAAGGACGACCCCGAGAAGGTCACATGCAAACTTTACAAGACAGACATCACCGATCACTGTCTTATTTAACCTGTGCGTGCGTGCGTGCGTGCGTGCGTGCGTGCGTGCGTGCGTGCGTGCGTGCGTGCGTGCGTGGGTGCGTGCGTGCGTGCGTGCGTGCGTGCATGTGTGTATATATATATACACACACACACACCACTGGTTAAGTGGTCCCCCGACCAAGGACTGTCTTGGTAGCCTTAGCACTGACAGATACTGGATTTTAGTTGCATATGTTTAAACACATTATTTACATTTATTACATACAGTTATGCATACATATAAACACTGTCCCCATTAAGAACATTATGGCCTTCGTGTGTATGCAGTGTAAAGTAGATCCATTTAAGTTTTCTTGGGACACACACACACACACACACACACACGGACCTCACTTTGTTTTTAATTTTGACTTCACTTTTGTTTCATATCTCTAATATTTACACTGATATTAAAGCATCTGATCTGTGATGAGCCCGGTATGTGACGACGGTGTGTGTTCATCACAAACACGTGTGAAGGTTTAACGACGCAGACAACTTCCTGCAGCAGCGACGGGACGTTTCAGGATTTCCTCGCCGCGACGACAAACGCTGGAAAAATCCCTCGCTTCCTGTCCGTCCGTCCGTCCGTCCGTCTGGAATGCATCCTGGTGCTTTGTTGTCCCTGATCTCTTTCCAAATAATGTGACTTTGTGTGGTTGCCAGGGCGACGTCTGGATCTGCATGGAGCTGATGGACACCTCCCTCGACAAGTTCTACAAGCAGGTGATCGAGAAGGGCAAGAGCATCCCCGAGGACATCCTGGGAAAGATCGCCGTCTCGGTGGGTTCACCTCCAAACGCCTTTGAGCGGCGATCAAACATGAACTGCTAACGACGTACTTCCTGTGGAGGCTCAGCTCAATGACAGATGTTAGCTCCGTGACTCTCGTTTGCTTATTAATGGGCTTTGTTATTACAGATAGTAAAAGCTTTGGAGCATCTGCACAGAATTCTGCAAGTCATACACAGAGGTAAGAGCCCGAGCAGAAAACCCATTAAAGCTCTCAGAGGCTGTGTCTGCGATGCATCATCTCTCTTTCTTCCTTCTCCTTTCTTCGTCTTTATCCATCCAGCTCTCATTAAGGGCGCACTCACACTGTCCTTCCGCACTGCGCCCCGTGCTTAAGGGTCCTTGTCCCCCCTCCCTCTCCCCCTGCACCCCAGGCCCGTTTGTACTCACACTACCTGGGAACGTGTGCTCGTACATGTGCAAACGTGCTTTACTAAAGCCCACCTCTCCCGAACGGGCCGTGGACGGCAAGCGTGCTGCTCCTAGACGCGGTACGGTTGCACTCACACTGGTCAAAAGAACCAGACTTTAGCTGTGAAACATGCTGGGGCACGGTACGGAGGCACAGTGTGAGTGCACCCTTAGAGTTAATGTTCATGCTTCCTGTGTCAAACCTCTGTGGCGTGGCCATGACCTCCGTGTGGCAGCTTCATGTAACCGCTCAGAACGATTACAAGTGACAAATCCAAAGTGAGCCCAGACTGATGTTTGTCGTTCTTTGCAGCTGAACACAAACTCAAAGTGCTGCTTTTGTGGTTGCAGACGTGAAGCCGTCCAACGTGCTCATCAACACGCAGGGCCAGGTGAAGATGTGCGACTTCGGCATCAGCGGCTACCTGGTCGACTCCGTGGCCAAAACCATGGACGCTGGCTGCAAACCCTACATGGCGGTAAGCAGGGAGAGACCCAAGGGGACGCCCCTCATGGTGTCGTTTTTTTACTGCAGCATCTGTTTTTCAGCTCTATGAATGAATGAATTATTGTTTTTGTGTCTGGGATTCACGACCCATCACATACAGGGTTATACAGACACCTCCAGAGCGCCAGAGCATACGTCCACAACAGCCAAAACTCAGCATATAAATAGAAAATAAGTAGAGGAGGATGTGTGCAGATTGACAGACATGGCCCCATAAAGAACAAAAGAACCCATGAGCATAAACACGGGAGTTTCTTCATGTTTCCTGCTCCTGTCCCCGGCTTTGGACGCAGATTCAGAAAATACATAAACTTTATCAAAGAGGTTCAATCAAAGCTCCGTCCTCCAAACCTGTTAAATCAACATCAGGAGCGTAAATCATGATCTAAAGGGCGCTATGAGATCAAATGAATTTCCTCCTCCACAGCAGGGTGTCAAAGTGGTCCAGTAAAGAGTCGCTGTGGCTGCAGGTTTTCATTCCAACCAAGTAAGAACACACCTGACTCGAGTCATGCAATCACCTGAACTGTCTTCACGCAGTTGATTTGTTGGACCAGGTGTGTTTTTGATTCACTTCACTGGATCAGTTTGACACCCTTGCTCCACCACGTTTAAACCACAGTGTCCAGAGTCTTTCTTCCTCTGATGCTCTTCTTTGTCGGACAGTTCACACGTGCAGCACCGTCACTGTGCACATCGGGATCTTTTATACATACTGAAATTATATTTGACACATTTTTCACACTTATTTTCTTTTTTTTTTTTAGAAGAAGAATAAATGCCGCAACGAGAAATTCGATTTTTTTTCACTTTATTATTATTCATGTTACACACACAGGCCCGAAACACACACCCATGCACAAACAGGACCTATATACATGCAATTAATGGAGAGATGTTAGAGCCAGGGGGCTGCCAGTGATCAGCGCAAACAAACAAAGAAAGGTTCTCCGTTTTTTCTTTTTCAACGCTTTTTACATTTCACCTGCATCAGCTGTAACGGCTGGATGGAGAAATGTGGCCGAGAAAAAGAGCTGTTGCATGGTCCCTCCTTCTTTTTTCTACGTCCCAACAGGCGCACAGGAAATTACCTCAGAACCGCCGTAGGCCTCGTGCTCGTACAAGTGCGCACGCTCGTGCTCGTACACGTGCAAACGTGCTTTACTAAAGCCCACCTTGAGCACGAGGCCCTCAGTCTGTCAGCGGACGGGTGAACAACTTCACCTCTCCGTCTCTCATCATAATCATCATCCGCACATTTACGCAGCCCAGTTCCATTTGAACCGTCTGCTCTGCTGCTGATTGGCTGAGTGGGTTTTAGGGCCAGGTTAACGCTCGGGGAACATAGCGCTGTGTGTGTGTGTGTGTGTACAGGAAGTTTGCGTCGTCCCTGACAACCTGCTGCCATGTGTGTGTGTGTGACATCATCCTTCCTTGTGTCCCACAGCCGGAGAGGATCAACCCCGAGACCAACCAGAAAGGCTACAACGTCAAGTCTGACATCTGGAGTCTGGGAATCACCATGGTAACCCGCTTTAATGTCTCCTCACTGTGAAAATGTTTGTTTTTTTAAATCCCTTTATTTGTTCATCTCAGTTTTTCTCATTAATGCAAAGAATAAAAGTGTGTAAAGGGTGAGAATGAGTAATAATAGAGATCTGGTTCCATGAGGCTCCGGCCAAAGTAGCGTCTAGACGTTTTATTATCAGCTGTTAAATATTCACAGCGTTCTCATTTGCACATTTCCGTCTCAGAGCAGAGAATATTTTAGTGTCAAGGATTCAGCGATCTACGGCAACGTCTGCCTCTTTTACTGTGAGGAGTGGGAACGACGTCGTGAAGCTGCTGCTGCAAATGTGGAAGCTACAAGAGTTTTTTCCGTCTCGGTTCAGACCTCGTTATTATTTTATCACCTTCATAAGAACAGACGAACCTCGCCTCCAGCGCCTTCATCTTCCATGAGTCGGCGTTTTCCGGCGAGGTTGTTCCCAGTGTCCGACAGAAAGTGAATGAAAGCTTATTGGGAACTGTTGGGCAGGAGTCTGTTGTGATGCCGGTGATGAAGACGAAGGTCTACTAGAAGTTGGGCCGAGCCCGCAAGTTGAGATAATGATGATGCATAAACATGACATAAAGGGCGCCCTCCCACTGTGCCTCCGTCCCGTGCTTTAGGGTCCTTGTCCCCCCCTCCAGGCCCGTTTGTACTCACACTACCTGGGCCTCGGAGAATGCTTCTTGCTGCCTATACGTCATCACGCCGTAACACGTCACACGCATTGATGACGTCATGGCGATGCGTGGCTTTGTTTCCAGATCTTTCCGTAGACCTCGGAGTTTTTGTGCGTCTTGTCGACTGTTTTTGAATCTTTTCATCGACCAAATCTGCAGTAAACACTCCACCTCCGCATCACACCAACGTGAACCTTTCACCGCCATTGTTTGAAATGTCTGCGCATGGTCCCTCCTTCTTTTTTCTATGTCCCAACGGTTTCACTCACACTGGTCAAACGGCCGAAAAGGGAACATACAGCTTGTATGTTTCCTCCTCGCCTCACGGTCGCTCTTATTCAAAAAAAGGTGTGTGCCTCAGCTACAGCCCCCATATGAAAATCTCATTTCATCTCATCTTCAGCCTCTTATCCGGGGTCGTGTCTCGGGGGCAGCAGCTTTAGCAGGGGACCCCAAACTTCCCTTTCCCGGGCCACATTAACCAGCTCTAACTGGGGGATCCTGAGGCGTTCCCAGGCCAGTGTGGAGATCTAATCTCTCCACCTGGTCCTGGGTCTTCCCCGAGGCCTCCTCCCAGCTGGACGTGCCTGGAAAATGCATATTATTTCTAATCTACAGTCTGAACCTGGATAGTCTCATAGGTACAGGGTGATGAATGACCAGGTCTGATCCATTAAACCCTGATCAAGGCGTTTTCATACTTGCCTCTTTTCAGATCGAGCTCGCCATCCTGCGCTTCCCGTACGACTCGTGGGGCACGCCCTTCCAGCAGCTTAAGCAGGTGGTGGAAGAGCCTTCGCCCCAGCTGCCTGCCGACCAGTTCTCCCCGGACTTTGTGGACTTCTCCTCTCTGTGGTACGTCTTTTTTCCTCTCCATCAGAAAACATCCAGCTCCAAATGTGTCTATTCTTCTTTTTAACTTTAACATAATAACCAACTCAAGGCTGAGCTCCTCCTGCGGGACGCCAGCACAGACTCCGTTTTGTGATGCTCAGGGTTAATATCAGAATAATTCAGCGACTCTGTGGCTCTTTGTTCTGAAATACTTTTTAAAAAAATGAATAAAACCATTTTTGAGAGGCCAAGGTGATGTCTTCAAGGTGCTCCTTCTGTCCAAACCCAAAAGATTTTCAGTTCAGAGAACCCGTTTACATTCACACATCTGGACCCAGAGAACCCGTTTACATTCACACATCTGGAGGTCAAAGGTCGTTCCTTTGAGACTGCAGCTGGAGAATGACTTGAGTTCATGGCCGAGGACAGAGATGAGTTGACTAATGTTCCTTTTTTGCTTCTGCAGCTTGAAGAAAGTTTCCAAAGAGCGGCCGACCTACACAGAACTCATGGTGAGTGCTTTTCAAACCTGTGGTCACATTGGCAGATCAGATAACCTGCATGTTGTAATGCTGCTCATCGGACACTGGAGGGTGCACTCACACCATTCTCCCTGCGTGTGACCGGCCTCTGCTTCACAGGAGCTGCTGTAGATGCTTCAGCACACGCACCGGCCGTCATATTGACTTCTGATCGACTAAATAAATGTATTTTCCCTTCTCAGCAACATCCCTTCTTCACCTCCCATGAGGCCAAAGAGACCGACGTGGCCAGCTTTGTGAAAGTCATCTTGGGGGACTGAGCCGCCACCTTGCAGAGGAGGGAGGGAAGATCTGTTCAAATTCAACAAAAAGCACCAATCGCAGCCCCTGTTACCTGCAGGACCCCCTCCCCCCACCAACCACCCTCTCGCCTGCCTATTCTCACCCCTCCCTCCAGAAAAAGACCGACGGAGCCCGGAGGAGACGCTGTCAAAGCAGCAGGAGTTTGTCCCCGCCCCCCCGCCCGGCCCTCTGTACAGTACCTGATGTGGGAGGGGGTGGGGGAGATGGGTGCCTCAAACATAATCTGGAATAATTTAACATGTCTGTATGCAAGAACTCCCTCTTTGGTTAGATCTGCCCCGCCTCTGTGCACGGCCTACTACTCAAACACCCGTGTTAGTCAGCGAGTCGACCGCGCGGAGTCGAGTCGGTCGAAGCAGAAGTGGAAAGAGGCGCGGATTATATAGATAAAGATGAGTGATGTAATGCTATCTATGTGTAATCTCAATGTTTGTATACTCAAAGCAAGTGTTGCATCGGTTTAGTGGTTGACTGCATGTACAGAATATATCTCTGGGTGGAAACGGGCTCGGACGAGGAGAGAGCTGCAGACTGACTTCACTTCAGCGCCTCCTAGTGCTCACAAATAGGTACTGCACTGCAACTGCTTCCCCTCGGTTACAAGAGGTCGACTACACGTGTTTGGGCTCTGGCTGCCTGTGAGTGTTTGTGTGTGTGTGTGTCTGCGTGTGCCTGTGTGTATGTGTGTGTGTGCCTGTGTGTGTGTGTGTAGCAGGGCTGCACGACTTTGCATAACAATGTTTTTTGTCGCTCAGAGTTGAGTTGATGATTTTCTCTCACTATGTCTCCTGGGCCGTCCCCTCGTGCCCGTGAGAGCCGGTCCGTTACAGCGACGCTCCTGTTGTTCACGTCTGCGTGGCAGCAGGATTCTCACGTTGGTGTCGTGGCCGCGGTACCTTCATATCGTTCTTGGTTGTAGTGTTTCGATGCGGTAAAAACAAACAATTTCACACAAAAGAACGTGAGAATTTGTTTCAAACGTTCGTATTTTGTTTGGACGCATTCATTCCCTTGATTCTGTGGCTGTTTTTGTCACTAGTGCGTTCGAAAACACACGATTTTGAGCCTAAATTGATGTCGAATCGTAAGGATGAGGAGGCGTCACTGGAAACCGAGCTTTCAGGTGCTTTCAAAACACACCTGGCAGCTGATTGGACGAACCATCTGTCAATCAAACTCTCGCCAACGTCAATCAGGAGAAAGGACAAAACATATTTCCCCAGACTTCAGTGTCGTTCTCTTAACAAAGAGTCTCCAGTTCTGTTAAAGCTGAAGCTGCTGCAGCTTCTACGCTGACCTCTGTAGGTTGTGTTGAACGAGCGGTCGCCTCTCGAGTCGTATCAGAGCGCTGATTGGCTGCAGCAGAACCGTCCGGACCACAGAGTGAAATAACGTTCACGGGGCTCGTCCCAAACGCATGCAAATGGAATCTGGTCACCTTAAAGGTTGAATATGCAGAATCTTTGTATATATAGAGTCTGAATTAATATTAAATTTGACAGGTTTGACAGTGACTTCCTGTCCCGTTGTGTTTCCATGGTAGCAGCCAATAGCGTTGGGCGTTGCCGGTTGCCAGGGTTGTCTGTTGTTGAATCATTTTGAGTTGAGAGCTGAGCGATGACACAGCACTCACAGAAAGACTTCAGCTGCAGACTGACAAACTTTAAATACAGTTTTCAAATTAATTCATGAGTCCAAATGAGTGGTTCCCTGTTTGATTCCTCACTGACACGGAGCTGATCGCTGACACACTCTGCAACCAACCTGGCAACCCGACTGCTGGACTTATATTTTGTTGTTGGGGCTAGACGGTGGCGTTCTGCTCATTCTCCAGATTCAACCTTTGACTTTAGGGAAAATACGGAGCGCTTCATTTTGTGCAGGCGTCCGACCTGCTGCACAGGTACGAGGTCCGATGACTCATGCAGCCCTACTGACACGCTAATGTGAGTGTGTGCGTGTGTGTGTGTGCGTGTGTGTGTGTGTGTGTGTGTGTGTGTGTGTGCGCGCGTTGACATCGTGGTCAGTTGTGGGAGAAGATTACCCATAATTCTCCTTGTTTTACTTTGTTCTGAGCCAATCACAGCCCTCTCCACTCTACGTTCAACATGAAAAGAACTGGATATTATTACGATTATTATTATTATTATTAATATTATATGAATTACTGTTGTTATTATTTAGATCCAGGGTTTGTTTTGTCCCCCCAGACGTATTTACTGCAGTTTCTCTTATTTATTACAACTGCTGTTTTCCCTCTGAACACTTGAGCGACCCCTCGGAGCCTTCTGTGCGCGCGTGTGTGCGTGTGTGTGTGTGTGTGTGTGTGTGTGAGTGTGTGTTTCTGTTCTTCTTGGCTCAAATTGCTTTTAAACTGTAACTTGCAAGCCTTCGATGTGCCTCTCTATAGAAAAGCTAAATAATCTGTTGTGATGAGGACGATGAAGGGATCTCTGCCTCCCGTCCCTCCGTCTGCACCGCGTCATGATCCCACTCCTCCATGACTCTGTGTCTCTCGTCAGCGTTGTCCTTCAGCTCATGTGTCCTCCTCTCTGTTGTTGCCTCGGCTCTTTGTCCCCCCCGTTGTGGTTTGTGATGGCAGGAAGCGTCGGGCGGACGCCTTTTAGCTGTTATGCAAGTACTACTCTAAAGACGAAACGGGAAACTTGAAATACTGTACGTGGCAGGGTGGAGGTGCAGGTGGAGGTGGAGTGTTGTCACAGTTGGATCATTCACGTCATCTTCTCGCCTATAAATGTTTTGTTTCTGGGTTTTCACTTGATGTTCATTCGTGTCTTTGGTCCATCGGAGCTTCATGCACAGGTTAGATTGTTGCTTAAAGGCTCAACCTGTGATTTAAAAGGAGTCTGCTGCGGCTCCAGAATTCATTTAGAAGACGTCTCTTTAACATTTTCAAGAATTCAGGGGCCTTAAAAACATGGCGCCTGGCGGTCCGACGGCTACGTGCAAACTTCTCACGTGGTGCACGAAGTCAAAGCAGAGACGCCGAATCGCACCGGACGGTTAGAAACTCGTGGTGTCGTGTTGTGAAAGCCCATCAGCGTGGAGATTCCCCCGCATGGCACGACCACGATGGATCCAGACCCGTTTAAAAGCCGTTTGCTCGTCGTCTCGCCACAGACCTGACAAACCGCGAGTTTAAACTATTTACAAATCAGCATCGTGATTCTGTTATTTCGGCTCACGTTTGATCCGTTTACTGACGACAAATCGCCGCAAAATCTGCACCTCCAGCTCCAGACGCACTCCTGGTGAACCCCGCGTTTAGATTACTAGTGTGTCAGGAACTGATGCCCACAACGGGTTCAGAGCAGAAGTGGTTGTTATTCACGCCATGGTGGCTGATGGAAAGATTGCATGTCTCTCTGCAGTCACAAATGATCCCATAGTGTCGATCCTGCAATCAACATCCACTTGGCTTTTGTTTTTTGTTTTTTGGTGGTCTCTTGGGGGGGTTAACGGAACATTTCCTACATTTGACACCGCCTAATAAAATGGATGTTTGGGTCGTGTTTCTGCCGACCCAACTGACTTGAGTCCAATGCGTGTGACGTGTTACGGCGTGATGACGTATAGGCAGCAAGAAGCATTCTCCGAGGCCCAGGTAGTGTGAGTACAAACGGGCCTGGAGGGGGGGACAAGGACCCTAAAGCACGGGGCAGGGGACGGACGCACAGTGGGAGTGCGCCCTTAGTTTCCTGTGAACGAAACAGTTCCAAGTGAAATTAAAGAGAAAGCAAATAGAGGGACGTAAAAACAAAAGTGCAGTCGTCAAAATACGATGATTGATCACCCCGCCCTGCGTTACCATGTTATTTTCATTATTTCATTATACTATTGATTTATTGCATCACCAGAAAACTCGCTAAATCCTGATATTTATCGTTATTGAGGTCTTCTATATGGGAATCGGAGATTTCAGCCATATGGTGCAGCCCCTCGAGTCGAGTCACGCTTCACTCAGCAGAGTGAAAAGGTCGTTCAGGTGCAAAGAAGCCACTCACGAAGTTATCGAATCTGACCCAAGAGACGGTGTAGAACAGCGGGCTCTGAGGGGCCGGGGAGGGGGCCGTGTGCAGCCCTCCTGTCCAGACACCTGTAGGAAACACCCAGAGGCCCCTTCCATTCATCCTCAGCTGCACGGCGTCGTAGCAGCGATGGTGTGTGTAGTCTCTGTAGGTCTGTGAAGTGCCTGCCCGTGCTTTCCTGTGGTGAACGTTTACCTTGAAATATGTCGTCCATCTTTGTGAATGATGCTTAAACACTGTTGTTTCTGGGACACACTGACGCTGCATGTCGCTGTCACGTTTTGCACTGTACTGAGGAGCCGTATCACGGAGTCGCTTCGTTGGCGTGTTACTGTAAAGAAACCCGTGGTTCTGACCCTGAAAGGTTGTGGTCTACGTGGACACGGTCTTCTTTGAGAGGGAGAGATATCGGAAATATAAGGTTCTGATTTGTCTGTAAATGAAATCACATCAATACTGATAATTCTCAAACAGCCGCTGTGTTTGCTCCCTTCTTATCTGTATTTGAAGCTTCTGCTGTCGTTGATGAGCCGGCGGTCTTCTTCTCTGTCTTCGCGGACACATTGCGCTGCTTTTCAGCGCGTTATCACCACCGACTGTGGGCCGATGGGATAGTCGCGGTTTTGTGCGGAGGCGCAAACAAGACACAAACGAAACAGGGCGCCGCTTGTACAAACAGATGTTGCTTGGTAGAACAAATACTTTTAACATGAAAGTGCAGCTGAATCAAGCATGAAACCTTAGAAAAGAAACCAAATTTAGTCCTTCAGAGAGGTCTGGATGCATGCCCAGTGAGCTTGATCTGTGAGTTACTGCAGCTTGGGATCAATAAAGTATTTTCTATTCTGTTCTATTAATTCCTGGTAAAGTATCTCTCCAGCACCACTTCTCAACACTAAACAAAAAGAGAATATATGCAGTTGGACCAGGTGGAGAGATTAGATCTCCACACTGGCCTGGGAACGCCTCAGGATCCCCCAGTTAGAGCTGGTTAATGTGGCCCGGGAAAGGGAAGTTTGGGGTCCCCTGCTGGAGCTGCTGCCCCCGAGACCCGACCCCGGATAACAGGCTGAAGATGAGATGAGATGAGATTTAGCTTTCTCTTTGTAAACCTTTTTCTTCTTGATTGATAGCGAACGGCAAACTGTAACCTGACAGACATCAGAGTCAAACTCCCCGTAGGGAGGAGGGTCGGGGTGAAGGACGGGTCCAAAACTCAGGACTTTGACCTGGAGGGCCGGTGTTCAAGTCCTGGAAGAACTGAGACAAACCACAAAACATCAACTCCAGTCAGTGTTTGGCTACGTCAGCTAGCTAGCAATTTGCCCACATTAGCAAGCGAGCTAACATTAGCAGCTAAAACCACAACATATTTCATTTGTGTTTCCTCGAGTATTTCTATCAGCACCAGGGGGAAAGGACACACAGGACCTTTAATGTATGGCTGTCATTTCATTTCCTAATGTCACCTTCAGTTTTATTTTTGTTGATGCTACAAAGCTGCACTCAGAACTTTCTAACTCCACGCTCGCTGCTTTTTTCTTCTGCTCAGCAAACGGCGGCGACCCTTTCTGGTCACAGCTGAGTCATGCAAAAGAGTCCAATCACCCGTCATTTTCCTGTGTGTGTGTGCGTGTGTGTGCGTGTGTGTGTCTTTACCCTGCTGTTCCTTACTGGGGAGATAAAGAAGCGATCCCAGATACAACAGTCACCCCTCCCCTAAAACATGCATCAAGAACAGCTCTTTTTTTGTCTCTCACATGTCGGGCTCTGTTGTTTTTGTCTGTGCATGTCAGGCTTTGTTTTTGTCTGTGCATGTTAGTCTGCTTGCATGTGGGAGTTCCTGTCTGCGGGTCTATTTGTGGCCCCTGTTCACCTGCTGAGTAAACCTCTGTCACTGGGGGTTAACGGGGGGCAGGACGTCCGAGTGGAAACTGTCCTTCGCAGGCGATCATTGTCACATCCCATCGCGGTTCCCCTCTTAACCTCCGCGTTCATCTGAGAACCCCACGACGGGCACGTATTAGTGGATGATGCATCTGTAACATCCAGTAGACGAGCGGCGTTTTACTGGAACGACCTCTTATGGATCGAGATTTGTGAGTTGGAGAGAATGAGAGGAAACTTTGCTCACCTTCTTCCTCATCCTCAAAGTGTGTCAGCGGATGAGTCCAATCTGTCTTTTAATATTGTGTTTCCAGATTATATCGAGTGTAAACCTGTTGTGTGTGTGTGTGTGTGTGTGTGTGTGTGAACCGTGCTGAGGTCTCTTTGTTTCCCATCTATCGCACAGCACGTCTCGCTTGGAGCGTCCTCGAGGTCGAAAGACTACGACCCGACTTGTGAACCGCGGAGCTTTCTGTTTTCTATGTTGCAGGTGGTAAACTGCTGGTACACGCAGCTGTATGTGACTTCTGATGTTGCGGTGTTGTGTTCTTTTATTCGGGGTGGGGGGGGGGGGGCTGGGTTTTTCGTAGACGTGTCCGGAGATGCTACTGTACGTGGATGAGGGTCTTTGGTTGCTGTCGGGTGACATCGTGGGTGAGGGGTCGTACGTGGCTCCAGCTCGTTGCCTCCATGGAAAGTGAAGTTCTCAGTATATTTACACATCTCTAAAGCCTCTGCTAAAGACTGATGACTGTTCATTTAGAGCTCAATGAATTTCTATACATATTTTAGATTGCTCAGACTGATTATGTGCAATTGTAATGATGGAAATTCAATAAAAAAGAGGTATTTTTACACAATAAGGTCCGTGTCTGCTTTGTTGTGTCAGCTTGTCTTTTCTCTTGGGCGGTCAGAGGGAAACAAAGCAGCACTCTCTGTCTTATTTAACCTTCATTTAACCAGGACAAAGGTCTCATTGAGATAAAAAAAAGTCCTGGCCAAGACAGTTCCACACTTGCGGACAAAGGTTAGAAACAACGGAGAACACAGAAATACAGAGTCCCATCAGATCATCATTAAAGAA
The DNA here is from genome assembly GCF_963691815.1 of Echiichthys vipera. NCBI lineage: Eukaryota > Metazoa > Chordata > Actinopteri > Perciformes > Trachinidae > Echiichthys > Echiichthys vipera. Next base: position 2,540,132 of record NC_139843.1, read on the forward strand.
AGCATGAAGAGTCTGCTTCAACGTTATAAAGCAGGGATTTAAGTGTGTTGAGAGAAACCAGCTCCTTCAGTTTCACCTCCTTCTGCAGCTGCTTCCATACGGAGGACGCAGCTGACCTGAACGCCCTGTTCCCCAGTTCAGTCCGGACTCTGGGTCCAGTTAGAAAGATCAGATCCTCAGAGCAGAGCTGACGGGCTCCTGTGCTTTTCCTGCAGGTATGAAGGAAGATCACCGTGGATAGGATCATCAAACATATCAGGGTTAATTGTGCGGAGACGTTCAATATCTGTACTAAGTTTCATCTCAATCCATCCGAGATAATTCACTTTGGAGGGAAGTGATCGACTGTCTGGTTAAAGCACTTAGGGTGCACTCACACTGTGCCTCCGTACCGTGCCCAAACACATTTGACGGCTAAAGTCTGGTTCCTTTGACCAGTGTGAGTGCAACCGTACCGTGTCTAGGAGTAGCACGGTTTCCGTCCACGGCCCGTTTGGGAGAGGTGGGCTTTTGTAAAGCACGTTTGCACATGTACGAGCACGAGCGTGCGCACGTGTACAAGCACGAGGCCTACGGCGGTTCTGAGGTCATTTCCTGTGCGCCTGTTGGGACATAGAAAAAAGAAGGAGGGACCATGCACGGACATTTCAAACAATGGTGGTGAAAGGTTCACGTTGGTGTGATGCGGAGGTGGAGTGTTTACTGCAGATTTGGTCGATGAAAAGATTCAAAAACAGTCGACAAGACGCACAAAAACTCCGAGGTCTACGGAAAGATCTGGAAACAAAGCCACGCATCGCCATGACGTCATCAATGCGTGTGACGTGTTACGGCGTGATGACGTATAGGCAGCAAGAAGCATTCTCCGAGGCCCAGGTAGTGTGAGTACAAACGGGCCTGGAGGGGGGGACAAGGACCCTAAAGCACGGGGCACGGGACGGAGGCACAGTGGGAGTGCTCCTTTAGTCAAGCAACTCAAAAACAAAGTGTTGTGTAACAGTGAGACACTGAACTAAACCCACCCCTGCTCTCAGTGAGGTTGAGGTGCTCTGAAGTGTAACCGGACGCTCCGATGACGTTGGAGGATCAAGAAGAAAACACATCGTTGGAGCACAAAAAGCAACAGTTGTTAAAAATAAGCAGAGCAGCATTCCAGTGACCCCGGGTAGTGTTGGGCATCTCCCGCACCCTGAGCCTACCTTTGAGAGGTGGCCTGATTCAGACAAAGTGTCCGGGTTCAAGGGGATGTGAAGTCCTACGCAAAAAAGCATAAATGTGTCATTGGTCTGGGTTTTTTTGTGACTTTCTAAGAACGCAGGATGGAGGTTTTCCAAACTGTACGCTGAACTTTGCTCCCATAAGTCTGAGAGATGGTCGGGAAAGGAAGGAAGACGTTCTTCAGAGCAGCATAGAGCTAAAAATATCCACCTCCAGACATGAAAGTCTGAGCCTTGAGGGGGAGGGATGTGCGTCAAAACACAATAACGCACGTCGGAGCAGGTGGTGTGTGAGAAACATCGGGTAACAGGTAGTTTGCTTTGTCCAATCGTCTCTCGGCGCACTGTTTAGGTTTTCCTCGGTTTGTTTAGGCTTTCCTTAGCCCCTCACTCTCATCTTGCTTTTGTTTGTCAGGTCGTGCAGGAGGCTCTATGTTTTTATTTTCTATTTTTCCGCACGCAATATCCTCTTACTGTACGTGCGCGGAAGTTCAACGGGTCCAGTTCCCAGCCCTGAAGCACGCCGCCTCATAGCCGCTGCGCTACGTGACGTTTCTGTGGCCTCCAAAGGAGAGTTTACACATCAGTCCGTCAGCGAGGGCGATAAAAAGAAAGAACCCAGCAACTCATTCGGTCGTATGCAGATGCGAACACGTGTCGTTGTCTAAGTCATAATAATATATAATGTTTTATGAGGTCAAGGTAAAAGAAATCAGCCAAAGAACTGTGCACTCCCACTGTGCCTCCGTCCCGTGCCCCGTGCTTTAGGGTCCTTGTCCCCCCCTCCAGGCCCGTTTGTACTCACACTACCTGGGCCTCGGAGAATGCTTCTTGCTGCCTATACGTCATCACGCCGTAACACGTCACACGCATTGATGACGTCATGGCGATGTGTGGCTTTGTTTCCAGATCTTTCCGTAGACCTCGGAGTTTTTGTGCGTCTTGTCGACTGTTTTTGAATCTTTTCATCGACCAAATCTGCAGTAAACACTCCACCTCCGCATCACACCAACGTGAACCTTTCACCGCCATTGTTTGAAATGTCCGCGCATGGTCCCTCCTTCTTTTTTCTATGTCCCAACAGGCGCACAGGAAATGACCTCAGAACCGCCGTAGGCCTCGTGCTCGTACACGTGTGCACGCTCGTGCTCGTACACGTGCAAACATGCTTTACTAAAGCCCACCTCTCCCAAACGGGCCGTGGACGGCAAGCGTGCCGCAGCTAGGCCTGGTACGGTTGCACTCACACTGGTCAAACGAACTAGACTTCACCGCGGTGTGACACAAGCTTCAGAATTCACAAGCGCGGTACTTCCTGACTTATTTTTTCTCGTAGAACAAAATGTTTCTGCACAGTTTCTGATTTTAAAATGTGTTCCTACCAACTTTCCCAGGCAGCCGTTAGCTTCCCCTCGTCTCAGCGTCGTGTGAATATCAGTAATAAAAGAAAAAACATGATAAAAAGGAGCTTCACACTCAGCTTTTGATGTTGGGACGACAGATTGTGGCTTCGTGAACAAACAGCAGCCACGCCTGTTAATTCAATAAACATTTACGGCGGGACGTGTTGCTTTCCTGCTGCTTTAAGCTCTTTTTCCCCCCCTCGAGGTAAAAACAACCCCCAACAACCTCTTGACTCCATCCCAACATGCACTTTATATCTTTTTTCCATGGCGCCTCTTTGGTCGTTCGCATTCATATCTCCGTGTTGCAGGTTTTGCACCGTTCCTACACATGTCCCAGGGGGAGATTCCTCGCCGCACGCCTGCCATGTTGCTGCTGCTGCTGCGTGCCCTGGTTTGAATTTCAGAATATAAGCGACTGGCTTCCCATACTGACAGCTGATGATCTCATGGAAACTCTTCTGAGCGCTGCACTTAAAAAACTGGAGAATGATTTATAATGAAATGCAGCCCCTGAGCTTTTTTCAGAGTTGGGGGGGCAGGGGGGGTTTGGGTTTGGGTTGGGCGCTGGACGGCGGGCACGAGCGGGGACTTTTTAATGTTCATTAAACCTTTGACATTTATGTTTCTCAGTAACCAAAAACAGCCATTACATCCTGTCATGTCCAGCAACAGGATTTCTTTTATGTCGTTATACTTGAAGGGGGGGAAACGAGCGCCTGCAGACATATGGGGCCTTAATGCACGCTTTACCTCCGGAGCCCCACAGACTCAAAATATCATCCGACAAACTTGAGCCGCTCTTTCTTCTGAGTGCAGCAGAGGAAAGGAGCAGAACAGCGAGGGGAGCGTACCTTTTATCCCTGCTTTGGACGCGACCTGGGGACATTGGACCCTTATGTTAAAAAAGGGATCTATTTAAGGCTGTGAAACCAGGACCGATATGTGACCGTGACGGTAACTTCAGGCACCAAAACCACCTGGTTAAAGTTAGAAAAAAGTTTTGTAATGTGTCTCAGGATGCACTCACACTGTCCATCCGTACCGTGCCCGAACAGGTTTCACGGCTAAAGTCTGGTTCATTTGACCAGTGTGAGTGCAACCGTACCGTGCCTAGCTGCAGCCCGCTTGCCGTCCACGGCCCGTTTGGGAGAGGTGGGCTTTTGTAGAACGCGCTTGCACGTGTACGAGCACGAGGCCTACGGCGGTTCTGAGGTCATTTCCTGTGCGCCTGTTGGGACGTAGAAAAAAGAAGGAGGGACCATGCGCGGACATTTCAAACAATGGCGGTGAAAGGTTCACGTTGGTCTGATGCGGAGGTGGAGTGTTTACTGCAGATTTGGTCGATGAAAAGATTCAAAAACAGTCGACAAGACGCACAAAAACTCTGAGGTCTACGGAAAGATCTGGACACGCAAAGCCACGCATCGCCATGACGTCATCAATGCGTGTGACGTGTTACGGCGTGATGACGTATAGGCATTAAGAAGCATTCTCCGAGGCCCAGGTAGTGTGAGTACAAACGGGCCTGGAGGGGGGGACAAGGACCCTAAAGCACGGAGCACGGGACGGAGGCACAGTGGGAGGGCGCCCTCAGTTTTTCCAGGACATGAACACTGGTCCTGCAGGTGAAAGTCCTGTGTTTTGATTTCCGGGTCCAAGCCTCGTATTTCTGATCGCTCCCCGTTGTTTCTTCCTCATCGATATAAAAGACGTCTAACTGATGAACGAGGTGATGCTACTTGTTCACATGTTCGTCTGTTTTGTTTCAACGGAGCGTTTGGACCCGGAAATCTTATTTTGAAAGGGTGTTACGTTACACTGAACAGGCGGATACTTGGTCAGCTGAGTTTCTTCTCTCCCCACATATTTTGATCAGTTCAAATTCAGCTTTTTAAATAATTAGATAATAAACTGTGTGAATGAAGACACTCGGACCTTTCACTGAAACCCAAAAACCCCAATTTTAACACATCATAAAATCATGCGTTGTGCGTTATCTGGAGCCCAGCTTCAGAACTGTAGTTTGTACCATTTTCCACCAGATGAGCCGTTTTCTCCTGTTTGTCCTGAGGCAGAGGTCCTCTATTAATGAGCCGAATGGATGATGTGTTAAAAAATGCGTTACGTAAAAGTAAAAGTCCTCCTGAGACTCTCTGATCCCTCCGTCCTCCTTAATCTCCTCAGGCTGCTCAGACAGAAGCACGGCCAAAACAACGATAAAAGGCTTCGTCAGGAGGAGTGTCGTCACCGAACGAGGGGGGAAGAGCTGCTCATATTTGGACAAGAGGCGGGAGGGAGCGGGCGGGCGGGGCCTGGCTGCGGGAAGGCGGGTGGGGAGGTGGTGGAGGCGATGAAGCGGTGCGGGGCTGCTGGTGCACCTGCGTTAGAGTCATTCCTTGGGAAAAGGGATGAAAACAGGATCTGAAGCTCAAACAACATCCTGTAAAGGCCCTCGCCTCCTCCCCTCCCTCCCTCCAATCCCACAAGTGTTTATGCTGTTTTTCCTGCTCCTCTCCGTAGAAAGTGGGAAAGAGATGAATCAGTCAGAGCGAGGTCTGTGTGAGGATGGGAGGGGGAGGAGGGTGAGACAGGGGTGAGGGGTGCTTCCTCTTGACCGACCTCTGCTCATCATACAGCTCATCCCCCCGTTGACACACACACACACACACACTTCCCATTCGTTCGTCCTTTTCACTGGGACCGTCTCTCCGCGTGAGCGCCAGCGCCAGCGCCAGCGTATCAGATCCTGTGTTGCTGAGTGAAAACGCGTTAACCGTAACTCCTCCTTTCATCGTAAAACAAAAACAATGACCGTGACTAAGATCGATGTGGTGACACTGCTGCCTTTTGGGAAGTTTTGAGAGAGAGGGAACTCCCTAGAATTAAAAAAAGAAACGAAAAATCCCAGAATATTGTGTCGGCGTCACGTACAGCAGCTCACACACTTCCTGCTCCACTCACTCCTTCCTGTATGGATTATTTCTGCGCGTACGACGTAAATGTCCGGATTAAGCAGCAAACAAAGACGTGGGGATGAGAAACTACTCGTAAAAGTTCTGCAGCCCGTTCAAAAATAGTACAATTCTTACACTTTTACGTGCATGAAGTCATGTTTTTAATGAACTCAGAGGTCAAAACTAAGGGAAGGGTTTTCTGGAAGTTAGGGCGCCCTCCCACTGTGCCTCCGTCCCGTGCCCCGTGCTTTAGGGTCCTTGTCCCCCCCTCCAGGCCCGTTTGTACTCACACTACCTGGGCCTCGGAGAATGCTTCTTGCTGCCTATACGTCATCACGCCGTAACACGTCACACGCATTGATGACGTCATGGCGATGCATGGCTTTGTTTCCAGATCTTTCAAGCAGCCGTGGGCGGCCCGCAGTCAGCTGTTATGCGCGGAGCGGGTGCACTCACACTGCTTAAAGGTACTAGGCTTTAGCTGAAAAAACGGTTTTGGCTCGGGACAGAACGACAGTGTGAGTGCGCCCTAACTTTAAGATGTCCCTCATCAGATACTGGATCAACGGCCCCGTTCACACCGCAGTTACACAGATACACTGACCTGAATCCAATATTTCCGCTCATATGTGACCCATATCTGATTCTTGCCACAGTGTGAACAGCACAAGTCACATCGAATCTGACATTCTCAAATCAGAATTACAGCGTGCTCACACTGTCCTTTTGGCCGCGGCCAAAACCGGTATTTCAGCTAAAGTCTAGTACCTTTAAGTAGTGTGAGCGCACCCGCTCCGCGCTCAACTGCGGCCAGCGCACCGTCCACAGCCCGCTTGAAAGAGGTGGGCTTTAGCGGAGCCGTTTGCACATGTACGAGCACGAGCGTACGCACGTGTACGCGCACGAGCACGAGCCCTACGGCAGTAGCGTTATGTCCGCCTGTTCGGACATGTAAATAGAAGGACGGACCATGCGCGGACATTTAACAACAACAACAATGGCGGTGAAAGGTTCACGCTGGTGTGATGCGGAGGTGGAGTGTTTACTGCAGATTTGGTCGGATGAAAAGATTCAAAAACAGTCGACAAGACGCACAAAAACTCCGAGGTCTGTGGAAAGATTTGTAAACAAAGCCACACACACGCGATCAATGCGTGTGACGTGTTACGCCGTGATGGCGTATGGACAGCAAGAAGCATTGGCCGAGGCCCTGGCAGTGTGAGTACAAACGGGGCTGGGGCGCGGGGGGGAGAGGGAGGGGGGACAAGTACCCTAAAGTCCGGGTCTCGGTCCGGGAGGATAGTGTGAGCGCGCCCTTAGGCCACTTTTAACTGTGCTACTGCTACGAACATACTGCGATCTGAACAGCCAGGTCGCATTTAATGTGACTTTGACGTCATTCTGGCTCGGCAAGGCAAGGCAACTTTATTTGTATCGCACTTTTCAAACACAAGGCAGACTCAAAGTGCTTCACAGCAACATGTCATGAGTTAAAATGCATCACAGAAAGACAAAGAGAATAAACACACACGATAATAAAAGCAGTGCGGACGTTAAAAGTGCAAAGATTTAGCTGTTTTTAGCATTAAACCATTAAGTCCAACACCGGTCGCTGTTGCCATGTTTGCGTCCGTAAACACCGCTGTGGTGTGATGTCATCAATGATCAACTGAACATGCGGGTCACTTCAGGAGCGTCAGGTGTTCACACAGCAGTCCGTACACAGGCCACATTTAAAGACGTAATGTAAACATTCATTCATTCATTCATTCATCTTCCTCCTCTTGTCCCTGTCGGGGTCGTGGGGGGCTGGAGCCGATCCCAGCTGACATCGGGCGTGAGGCGGGGTCCACCCTGGACAGGACGCCAGTCTATCACAGGACACATAGAGACGCACAGAGACAGACAACCATTCACACCTACGGGTGATTTAGAGTCATCAATGAACCGAACACCTGCACGTCTTTGGACTGTGGGAGGAAACCGGAGAACCCGGAGAGAACCCACGCAGACACGGGGACAACATGCAAACTCCACACAGAAGGGCCCCAGCTGGGATTCAAACCAGGAACCTTCTCGCTGCGAGGCGACAGTGTAAACAGACAAACAAAAAAAATCAGATTTGAGCAATAAATGGGAATCGTTTATTAAGACCTGCAGCGTGAACGGAGCCAGAAATAATTCAGGGCAGAGAGCGGGGGGGGGGGGGGGGGGGTGCGCGACCCCTCCCAGTGTTATTAATATACGCTCAGCACCGATTGGTTCAAATGGAAAAAGCCAAACCACAACAGAACCCCGTTGGAAAGTCCATAACCTGCTAGTCCCTGGGGAGACACAGCTTGTGTAAGATAGTGTTGCTTTACTCGACTCGTCTGACCACACACACACACACACACACACACACACACACACACACACACACACTGAACGTCGTGCCTGCTGACCACAAAGGAAACAACCGCCAAAGAGGAAGTGCACATGTCCCGTTTGTGTGCGCGGCCAAAGGGGAAGAAGAAGTGTTAAAGTTATTAGCCGAGAGGGAGCGGTGCGTTTAGGGGGCATCCTGTGCACAACAAATGCTTCCTGCTCCGACCTCCAACGCCGCAAAACAACCACAGGGAGAGTGGATCGGGCGGTGCGCGGGGGGAAACTGAGAAGCTTCCTAACATGTGAACCTGCCCGCCACTAAACACAGGTGGAAACTATACGGTGCCCTCGGGAAAGTGCAGCTACTTCCCAGAAGGCTGCCTCTCTCTATCTATACAGCGAGCTCCTATAGAGGTCCTCCAGCTCCTCAATGGAAAATTCATGTTTTTCATTTCAGCAGGCACATTCCTGCACACACACACACACACACACACACACACACACACACACACACACGCTGGGGCCCCTCCTGACGTGCAGCGCGGACAGCCCACTAAACTCAAAGAGAACATCAGATTACTGCACATTATGAAATTATTGAATCAAATCTGTGGCAGCAGGATTGACAAAGCCTGTTCCTGGCTCGCCGCCTGCGGCACCTGAGCCTCCACATCCTGGCAGCTCGTCTGGGATCTGAGGAGGCTCATCCGAATCGAAATAATAACTGTTGGATGCTTTCATCCCTCATGTGATGTGGTCAAACGCACCTCTGTGCACCCAACCCTGTCTGCTCAGAAACCACCATCCCATACAACAACACTAGTGATGTTCCCAGTGACAGGCGCACGTTGTGAAACTCTTGGTTCACGTTGTTAACTGAAACAAAACTACTTGGTGAGGGTTAGCAGGGCTTCGACACGGACTCAAGTCCTGTGTTTTGGGACCCGTCCACCAGCCTCCTGAGCCCGTCCTGATCCCTGAGCTCCGTCGTGTTTTACTCAGTCTGGTGACGTTTGAGCAGTTTGAACCAATCAGTGTTGGTTTCTTTGGTGGATTGAAGTGAAACAGAAGAGACTGTTGAGTGTAAACAACATGGAGGCTTCCACGGATGGGATGAGCAGCTATGGAGCGAGCCGCTCACTAACTCTTTGTTCTCTGGATCCTTCTGTTGAATATGGACCGGGCTCCTGAAATTGGGCCTTTGATCCGTAAATTCACGTTAAACACAAAGGGAAAATCTCCTTTACCCACATGTTGTTTCCTTTCTGAGCGTCTACGGGAGTCTCCTTCTTGTCAGACTTTGACTCCACCTCATTTCCTCTGACCAAAAAAGGGCATGTATGTGATGTTGGGGGGAGGGAGAAACATCCATCTGGCTGATATATACTGGATAAGCCACATTAGCTCCAACGCCCGAGAGCTAGGCTAACAGCACACGGTGCTAGATAAACAGGAGTGGGAGTCAATGTTTAGATTATTTTCCGGGACCAGTGCGGCTATTTCATTAGCATAACAGAGCTAACGTTAACACGATGTGTTCCTAAACCATCCGTTTGTACAGTCAATCGAAGAGCAAACCATCTTGTCACTTATGGAAACATCCACCACACGAAAGATCACAGTCCAGGTCCAGATGACGGATTAGCATGCTAATGATGCTAATCCTGACAACTAGCCTCCGAGGAGAAGTGAGGGCCAGAGGCTAGCTGTCACTCAAGAGGCCACGCCCCTAATTATTCATAAACTTTATTTCTTTCTCTGATGCTCCTCTGTATCGGACCGTTTACATGTGCAGTGGTAATACGCTGCACCGCAACTGTGCACGGAGTGATCTGTGACTTTCTGTGACACATTTTTCACACTTCACACACAAACAGCAGGTTCTCAGTGTTGTTTGCAAATGTCAGTGTAATTATTCTAGTCCACTTCTGTAATCCCACAGATTTGATTCCTAAAGCCGCCCTCAAAGCGTGTCTATTCCTGAGTGTCTGCTCGGTCGTGTGCAGGCCTGCCCGCCCGCCCGGGCCACAGTGGGCATCTCGGTGCCCCTGCTGTGCTTACACGATGTGTCCCGGTGCCAAACATGTGCCCCACCCCTGACAAAAGACCACATCCCTCTAAACCCCCCTCTGGCTTTTGTTTGGACAATTGGCTCTGACAGGATCAGCTGTTATTAACAATAACACACACACACACACACACACACACACACACACACACAGGTTGACCCTCTACTATTCTCTCCCTCTGTCACCAAGGTAAATAACACCCGGTGTGGAGCTGGACGCTGCAGGGAGCACAGTGGGTTCACGTGAACTCTGAGTTCATATGAACCCTCTTTACTTTCCTCTCACTAGTCGTCGTCGTCACCCCAAAATATCAGGAATTATTCTATGAAATTCTCTGAAGAAGAAGACCAAAGGTTTACGGAGGAGGGGTACGCCCTGCAGGTTGACAAAAATCTGGATTTTGTTGATTAAGGCCAGGTTATACTCACTGTCCTCCATGCAATAATGCACTGACCATGTTTAGGTTTGGGGAGATGTGATGTGCATGTGAGTGATCTCTGGACAGTCAGTGTGCATGCATGTGAGGGCAGTCCTGTGTCTGAGAACAGAGCGTGCAGCATTTGGGAGGTGAAGACGCCTGATTAAAGCAGTGCAGATGAATTCAGATGAACCTCGCTGTTTCCTGGGGGCCACTCCAAATAAGACCATGGAAGCTATTTTTATAAAAGTGAAAATCAAGACTGTATCTTACAAAGAAAGTGAATAAAACACACTGTAAAATAACACAAGAACCTACATGTATCTCAAACGATCAGCAAACAAATATTTAGCAGGAAGTGATGTTGATGAGTGATATTGTTTCCAGTTGGTTCCAGTTTCTCACAGGTGAAGATTGTCTGGGAACTGTGAACTGATTGCCCCTCGCTCTGACATCTGTCCATTAATTGCATGTATACAGGTTCTGTCTGTGCATGTGTGTGTATTTCGGGCCTGTGTGTGTGTGTGCATGTGTGTGTATTTCGGGCCTGTGTGTGTGTGTGTAACATGAAAAAATAGAGTGAAAATTGAATTTCCCCATTGCGGGATGAATAAAGGAATTCTTCTTCTGATTGTGTTCATTTGTCACTCTTTCATATCTAATATCTAAAATAATAAACTGATGTGCTGACTCAGAAGATCATCCCCTTATCTCCACCTGTGGAGTGAAAGCAGCCAGCTGATTGGCTGATCAACTCACCTGGTGACGTTGCATCAAACCTTTACAACCACGCGGGCCTTTTAACCCGCTCTTGCCCCGCACACATGTTTGACCCGCGCACGTCACGCCGCTTCACATGCAGCAACACATACACAAACCAACCCGTTATTGTCATTATTTTATGAGTTTAAGGCGGAAGTGAAGTGTGTCTGGAGCTCCGGGCGGCCGCCGTCACGCAGCAGCGACTCTGGCCGGCGGCCGCACCTCTTCTTCGGCCGCTGGTTGCTCCACCTGTCGGTCCAGGGGCTGGAGGTTTACCTGGGGGTGCTGCGGAGCGACGCTTCAACACAGTAAGGATGAGCTGCTTATGTGTGTGTGTGTGTGTGTGTGTGTGTGTGTGTGTGTGTGTGTGTGTGTGTGTGTGTGTGTGTGTGTGTGTGTGTGTGTGTGTGTGTGTGTGTGTGTGTGTGTGTGTGTGTGTGTGTGTGTGTGTGTGTGTGTGTGTGTGTGTGTGTGTGTGTGTGTGTGTGTGTGTGTGTGTGTGCGTGTGTGTGCAGGTTTGATTAGACCTCATCATGTTAGGATGCACTGCTTATGTTTGCGTGTGCGTGTGTGTGTGTGTGCGTGCAGGTTTGATTTGACGTCATCATGTTAATGCTGCAGCTGTTGTGTTTGTATTTCCGGTGTTTGCATCATGGACAGTGTCGTTGCTGTGGCTGAGGTGATGGAGGCCGAAGCTCCTCTCTGCTGTCTGACACTTAAATTATGGTTTTATTGTTTCTGTGCCTCTGCATCAGTTGGACTCGTGGGGACATTGTGGGCTCAGATGATTTGGGTTGATTTTACTGCTTGATTCACTGCTGATATTGTGTATTGGTTGTGTGTTGATTGTGTCAGTGAGTGAGTTCTGCTCTAAAGCTCATTGTTCTGATTATTCTTCTGTAATATTGGCTTCATGGGGAGACTCAGGGTGTTATTTCTTTTTAAAACGATGGGTTTATGTGACATCATGGTGGCTTTTCTTCATGTTTGCAAAGTTTATTTTTTTCTTTTGCATCTGCAAAAACACGTCCTCTGCCTCGAGGATTTATTGTAATTGTTTCAGCCCGACTCACTGTGATTCTTCCTTTTAAAATAAGGACTTTGGTCGTGTGATCTACAGAACACGCTCATGTCACATACTCTTGGTTTGACGCGGAGCACGAACAGCGATCTCCTGAGAGAAAGTCCTCGCTCTGTTTCCTGACTCCTCTCTACACAGACTTTGATTTGAAATCATAGACTGTATAAAAATGGACGTAGCGTCTCAGTCGGGGTCCGTTCTTCCGACCTTGTCTCCTCCTTATTTCCTCTGACCAAAAAAGGGCATGTATGTGACGTTGGGGGGAGGGAGATACGTCCATCTGGCTGATATATACTGGATTAGCCACATTAGCTCCACCGCCCGGGAGCTAGGCTAACAGCACACGCTGTTGGATAAACAGGAGTTATTTTCCGGGACCAGAGCGGCTATTTCATTAGCATAACAGAGCTAACGCTAACACGGTGTGTTCCTAAACCATCTGTTTGTTCAGTCGATCAAGGAGCAAACAGTCCTGTCACTTATTTTTCCTTTTACCACGTTCCTGCTTTTGTTTTTGGTGTTTTGTCGTATTTGAAGTTAGGTTCAAAGATATATGCTGAAATATATTTGATCCATTGTTCAGTTTGCGTATGTTTCAATGCAAACATGAGCTTACTTTATTATATATCAGCTCTGATGTCATGAACGGTGCGGGGAAACAACACTGGGAGACTGGACCCGAATGCAGACACGGGCACGGGTAAAAGTACAAACAAATATTTATGAAACACGACAGAAACAGGATCAATACGGGGGAAACAGAGACACTAAAGACGAGACGGTAGAGGGGAACAGGAACGCGGGAAACTACGGAAAGAAACAAAGAGCAACAAACTACAAACAACGCGGAGCGCCAAACCTGAACGAACGAGAAACGGGAGCCAATGCGACGAAGAGTTTACCAGGGGAAGGATAACAACGGTCTGGCGCTGCACGCCTGTCAGCTCTGGGTCTTTATAGTCCTACAGGTGATCAGCGTAACCAGCTGCAGCTGGGAAGGACCCGCCTACCGGACCTGGACAAACAAACACACAGGGGAGACATGCAGGGAAACACAGACAGAGGGAGACAAACTCACACTGAAGGGAGAGAGGAGGGACTGACTGAACCGAGTCTTTACATCTGACTTCAAAACGTTTGATTCATAATATGATGATCCCATTTACTGTGATGTCTCTGGCATTGTAGCATTAGAACCTGATACAGGCACTAACGCTGCCGCTGTGTGTGACAAAGTCGAAGCGTAGATGCTAAACATCGACACCGTTGTTCCACACGAGCTTCCTTCCTGCCCTGCATTAGAATACAACACGTTAAAGCTCCTTTGATGCTGGTGATCAGTCCCCATTGGCGCTGACCTTCACACAGATGATTTACAGACGAGCAAGTGTGACCAACCTGATCCCTGTGCGCTGCATCATCAGAGGTGTTAAAGTCTCCGGGCCGCCGCCGGAGGAACTGAGGATTAACTTCAACTGCGGAACTATTCGTCACAATGCTGCAATGAGAGAGACTCTGCCCGGCAACAAAGGGGCCTTAAGCGACAATGTGGAGGTGACCCTGAACGACCTGCTAGCAGCTCCACGGTGTCGACTCAGGAAGAGGGTGAACGGCCTCGGCGTAACTCCTCAGGCTTTACGATGTAAACATGTTGTGGAGTGACAGACTTAAAGAGCGGGCGTGTGACCACGTGCACAGAGCGGGGACCCTGTAGGATGATGCTTGATATAGAAGCGTGAAGACACGGGACACCCGCCCAAACGCAGCTGCAGTGTTGACGTTGACTTTTGTTTGGCACATTTTTGAAGCGGCTGTGATGAGTCGTCGTAATTGATGATTTTGACCCATTAAATATTTTTAACCGAGACGTAAATTTTTCCTACATGCGTTCTGCAACGGCGGCGCTGATAAGAGCACACACACACGGAGCAGAGCAGACTTCATGTGGATTTCAGAAAGTAACTAAGGCCGCCCTCCCACTGTGCCTCCGTCCTGTGCTTTAGGGTCCCTGTCCCCCCCTCCAGGCCCGTTTGTACTCACACTACCTGGGCCTCGGAGAATGCTTCTTGCTGCCTATACGTCATCACGCCGTAACACGTCACACGCATTGACGACGTCATGGCGATGCGTGGCTTTGTTTCCAGATCTTTCCGTAGACCTCTGAGTTTTTGTGCGTCTTGTCGACTGTTTCTGAATCTTTTCATCGACCAAATCTGCAGTAAACACTCCACCTCCGCATCACACCAACGTGAACCTTTCACCGCCATTTTTTATTAATGTCCGCGCATGGTCCCTCCTTCTTTTCTCTATGTCCCAACAGGCGCACAGGAAATGACCTCCGAACCACCGTAGGCCTCGTGCTCGTACACGTGCGCATGCTAAATGACGTTAGCAGTTGCTATCTATGAGTAAGTTAGCCAGACTATCTCCATGTAGCGTGTGCTCCATGCTGTTTATCGGTGCGAGACAACACAGGCTTCTCTGGTGCACGTGCACTGACGAGCACTCGACGGGAGGAAGCGGAGGAGCTCGGCGGTAGAGGGGGAGGGGCGTGAGAGTTGGAAACTGCGTCAACTTGATCTGCCTGACCTGCCGACTGCAGCTTTAATAAGAAAAATTGGTCTAAATCAGCTGTTTGAACAAGCATCGCAACGGGTCTGACATTTCAAGATGTCCGACAGATTAGCCCATCAGAGGAGCGCAGAAATAAGGAAACACTCAATTAGCTCTGCAGGTAATTGGATCCAAAAGGCAACTTTTCTCAACAAGTCGAGATAAAAGTAGGTGGGAGGTCAGGAGGCTGCTGAGGACGGCTCGAACTTCTCTCCCAGCTTCACTGAGAGAAGCGTAACGTCCACAGATGAACCCGGGGCGAGTGTTTAAGAGCAGGAATGTTTGGAGTGAGCGAGGAGGGGGGGCGGAGAGGAGATGTTGGCAGGCTCACACAGTTTCTCCCCATTGTGGCTCCATTGTATCGTATGTCTCCGGCCCTTCTTTCTTTCCACTCGCTCTTCCTCTGTGTAATTCAAGACCACACAACACAGTTGGCTGTGGCTGGGGGTAAAATTGAGACATCAAAGGGGGAGTTGCTGAGTGGCTAAAAGGAGACCAGAGATCATGCATTTCCCTCCCTTCTGCTTATTTGACTCATCGTGTTTTTTCCGTCTGAAAAGCCCCGGCCAATCACGTTCCTTGATTGCACTTTGTTTCCCCTCGTTAAAGAGAGAAAATAGAAGTGCAGGAGGGGTTGCATTTAGGTTTTAGCGCGTATCTGCTGGGAAACCATACCCGTCTGCATCTGTCTGCTGTCTTTATTCGTGTCCCTGCAAATGGCAGAGAGGAGGGAGTTAATCCACCGTTAAGACCCGGAGGTATCAGCGTGCAGTGATGCGGCGAGCGCTTCCCAATAAATGTTAGCGGAGGATTAAAGCGGTTGTCGTTATGAGATGAATGAAAAGGTGGCAGATGACAAGTGAGTCAAGTGGTGTGAAGAAATAATCTTTGAATGTGTGAATGCAACACAAATAACGTCAGTTAATTACCACGTTTCTGTAAATCTGCAAGCGGACATTTGACTTAAAGCTGCATTCTCTCTAATGTCCAGCAGGAGGAGACTCCACTTAAAGCTGCATTCTCTCTAATGTCCAGCAGGAGGAGACTCCACTTAAAGCTGCATTCTCTCTAATGTCCAGCAGGAAGAGACTCCACTTAAAGCTGCATTCTCTCTAATGTCCAGCAGGAGGAGACTCCACTTAAAGCTGCATTCTCTCTAATGTCCAGCAGGAGGAGACTCCACTTAAAGCTGCATTCTCTCTAATGTCCAGCAGGAGGAGACTCCACTTAAAGCTGCATTCTCTCTAATGTCCAGCAGGGGGAGACTCCACTTAAAGCTGCATTCTCTCTAATGTCCAGCAGGAGGAGACTCCACTTAAAGCTGCATTCTCTCTAATGTCCAGCAGGAGGAGACTCCACTTAAAGCTGCATTCTCTCTAATGTCCAGCAGGAGGAGACTCCACTTAAAGCTGCATTCTCTCTGATGTCCAGCAGGAGAAACTCTGAAACTGATTAGCTCGGGTCAGCACGGTGAAGGCATTCAAAGGTCTTTTTTAACCACTAATACTGCTGAAAATAACAGCAAACCTCTGCAGCAGCATGAGAAGAGTCCCTACACACAAAACAAAGCAGCAACAGCGTAGTTAGTGAAGCCAGAGTTTATTAAAAGAGTGTTTTAGATTTGTTCTGCCCCAACACTGATGCAGCACAGGGTTTCTGGAGTTGCTCTCTCCCCACAGTTGGGACTCCTGTGATCCTCCTGCCTTCACTGACACAGCAGTGACTCAGCATGCTGTGGTTTAATCTCGGACACAGTGCACAGCTCGTGGTCATAATCACTTGTGTGTGATCGACATGACATTCCCTCCTGTCATGTACCATCTCCTGACAAACCTGACCTTCCCCTCATAATCACCAACGACAGAGTGACAGGTGGAAAACATATGATCCCTGCCGATTCACCGTGAGTGTGTACGTTATTACACACGTGGAAAATATTCCGTTATTCCCATCAGAGGTTTTTAACGGGCATCACCGAGTCCTTTAATAGGTGAAGTGGGAGACAGAAGAAACAGAGTAACCCAAGCCGGGGGAATCCGCGGCACGCGCTGTTTACTCGTGGCTCAAGACGGGAGCGTTTAAAAAGAACCTATTTTTGAATCTACCCTTCGAGCGGAAGGTGAAACACAATATTTACCTGTCACAAAACAGGGACAGCTGCACATCCACAGACCGTGCACGAAGCAGAGGTCAGGAGGACAGCTATGAACCGCGGGAGCTAACAGGGCGGGAAGACGGTTCCACACTGAGCCGTGTCAGCTTTCTGCAGAGACGTGCACAGATGTGGTGTTTGCTGCTGTTGCAATTAGTGTTCATTCGGCTTAACCGTAACTGAAGATGTCCCACGACGGAGGAGCGTCCGTGAGGCCTGAAGAATGCACTGCAGCGGACACAGGCTTGCTTGAATATGTATATTCATTCATTATTATTTATAGATTTCTCAATCTGTCAGGGTCAAATGTGTAGTGAAGCAGCCTTCTAAGGGTTTGTCCACAGGAAACCAGGTGCAGCGACTCCAAACGCTGTAGTACCCATGCCAGGCCTGGAGGTGGCGCTGTAACTGCCACAGAAACACACCAACAACAGAGAAGAAGAGACGGGGAGACGCTGTGGAGAATCCAAACACCGGAGAGTTCCTCTCCAAATCCTCCTCCATCCTAGAGACAAACGTGTCCCTGGTTCTGGTCTTAGTGGAGACTTTGGTGCTGTTCTGGACTCTGATGCACCCATCACTCTGCAGTTAGTGTCCTCACTGAGCAGAGGGTGCTGCTGGGAGCCCCTTCACTCTGCAGTTAGTGTCCTCACTGAGCAGAGGGTGCTGCTGGGAGCCCCTTCACTCTGCAGTTAGTGTCCTCACTGAGCAGAGGGGGCTGCTGGGAGCCCCTTCACTCTGCAGTTAGTGTCCTCACTGAGCAGAGGGGTCTGCTGGGAGCCCCTTCCCCGTCCCAAAGCACTCCCAGGCGCCACTTTCTCACTACATTTAGAGACTTTTCACAGCTTCTTAGAACTGGATTTAGAAACAGAGCCTAGAGCAGTTTAGCTCCTTATTCAGAGCATCAGGGAAAAGGGGGAAATCTGTGCTGGGCCTCATTCAGTCCCATGCATGTGGCTCAGAGTCCAGTTCAGGAAACAGTCTCTGGGTCCGTCTCTGTGCTCTCACGCAGCAGCACTGTTGTTGTTATGTGACGCCGCGGGGTCAGAGGTTGCACAAAACAACCACAAAAAGACACAAAACGGCCACAAAAAGACACAAAACAACCAAAGTAGACACAAAATGACCACAAAAAGACACAAAATTTCCACAAATAGACACAAAACAACCAAAAAAAGACACAAAACAACCAAAAAAGATGCAAAACAACCACAAAAAGACACAAAATATCCACAAAAAGACACAAAATATCCACAAAAAGACACAAAATATCCACAAAAAGACACAAAACAACCAAAAAAAGACACAAAACAACCAAAAAAGATGCAAAACAACCACAAAAAGACACAAAATATCCACAAAAAGACACAAAACCACGAAAAAAAGACACAAAACAACCACAAAAAGACACAAAACAGCCACAAAAAGACACAAAACAACCACAAAAAGACACACACAGGGTCAGAGGTCGAAGGTGGGGCCATGACGCCGTCCCTTAACGAAGTCTGTGGTTTCACCGTCCAGACCACAACGCAATGGGGGGCGTTTTACAATCATCCCACTCTGGGACCCGTTCTCAAAAGATCCTGTTTTCAGGCTCAGATAACACCGGCTGCTGTGGATGGTCGACTAAACCAGACAAAACCAGACTGAAGTTGTGCGGTTACAGGAAAACGCGTCTCCGTGGGGACAGGCCCTGAGTCAAATCTGTCAATCCACATTGAAAACGCATTGAAAAACCCCCTATATTTACTGTCATATTGGTAAAAGCGAAGTTTTCTCCTCTGAAATCGGTCTTACAATTCGCTCTGATATCATTAAAGATAAAGGGATGTTAAGCTTTAAACTGACAGGGCTCTGTTTCCTCATGGGTTTGAGACAAAAATGAACTCGCTGCACTTTGAGCCTCGACTCTCCGGCCGAAAGTGTCGTCGATGCAAAATCTGCAGCTTTTTATCCAATCCATCAAACAGTCGCTGTAGATAAACTTCATTGTATGCAGAGTGTCATATGGAGACCTTGTGATGAAGGCTGACCTTTCCCTGCGTGCCGGTGAACACACACACACACACACACACACACACACACCACAGATCTGCAGGGCCGCGCTGCGATAAACCGCGGGAGAGCTGACGCAGGCCGGTGTCCGGCCTGAGCCGAGCGGGCCGGCTGCCTGTAAACAGCTCCTCCACAGCAGCTGGTTCCACCTATTGTTCCCCGCTCCCGGAGAGAGCGTCACCGGCCGCACAGCGACACCTCTCAAGGGTGTCCCCAGAGCGACCCAGCGCACCTCTTTCACACAATTCATCTCAATCTGTCACTGGAATGGACCCTGAGTGTGTAATGGAGAACTCCTCCACGGGTTTCACTGAACTGAGAGGCTCCTGCAGGTTTCTTTGACCTGAGAGTTCAGTTAGGTGGAGTTTAGCCTCAGAGACTGAATCACATCATTCAACATGATTAATAATCTTTATTTTACAAGTGATGTTAGGGACGATGACCTGGAGAAATATATATATATATGTTTTTCTATATACCGTATTTTCCGCACTATAACCTTCAAATGTCTCAAAAGCCGACAGTGCTCCTTATAACCCGGTTCTCCTTATATATGGACCAATATTGAGCCACAACAGGTCTCCAACTACGGTGAGCAGCCGCCGACTCTATTTTCCCCGTAGAAGAAGTAACGCGCGGTGCATGTTGAGATATACGACTGCGTGAAGCGTGCCGTTTCATTTCCATGTGTGTGTTTGTGTAAAGAGCCCAAAATGGCTCCTGTTAAGAGACACGCTTACGACGCAGAGTTTACACTCAAGGCCATTAGTCACGCAGCAGAACACGGGAACAGAGCAGCAGCCAGAGAGTTGAACATGAACCAATCAATGGTGCCGAAGTGGAGGAAGCAAGTACTATACGAAGAGCTCTCTGCCGGTCGCCGGTCTGCAGGAGGTCGGCGCAAGCGGCATAAAGACCACCTGAAAACATCTCTCAAGAAATGCGATCTCCAACCCCCGGCCCTTGAGACCCTCACCACTGACCGTCACAATTGGCGAACTTCTTGTGAAGAAGGCGTCAGGATCTGTACGTCAGATCTAGAACGCAAAGCAGATGAAAAGCGCTCGACGCCATCAGCGACCAGCTCAAGACGGAAACTTCCCCTGTGGCGTTTGCAACCTTGTTTGAAAGTCCCGCATCTGACTCCACAGCCATCGAAGAACCCATCGAGTGTGACCCCCAGAAAGTGTCGACCCACTTCATCACCTCTTCTGTACATGAAATGACATCTTTGTCGGACTCGACGGACAACTTCAAGCAGCAAGCGTGCGTGCGTGCGTGCGTGCGTGCGTGCGTGCGTGCGTGCGTGCGTGCGTGTGCGTGTGCGTGTGTGTGTGTGCGCGTGTGCAGCAGCAGCTCGGAGAGGCTGTTGCTGTCTGCAGGAATGCGACTGACAGGTGTAGCGAGCCCTGACAGCAGCTCTGCATGTCGGACAAACCTCCAGACTGGTGCGAGGGCGAGGCGGGTGATCACCGCGGGCTGCTTGGGCACCGACGCCCTGTTTGACCTCGGCAGGCTGCGTGTTGCCACTGTTTTCACTCTGTGTGTTCCTTTAGTCGCTGAGGGGACGCTATTACAGGAAACCTGCAGGAGGATCTGAATCCGACCCTTCCTTCCATCTTTGTTCCTGAAGTTAGGAAGTCCCTGTGTATATTTAGATCACAGCTGTCCCTCTATGGAAACAGTCCAGGCCCAGAACGGCCCGGGGAAGGTGAAACACACGCAGAGCCAAACAGGGCTGCACGGGCGTGGCTGTGAACACACACACTGGTGACGGCTTGAATGGAAATGTTCTGTTTTGGGGTCTTCAGAACCTCGTTAGTGGAGAGGTATTTATTGGTGGTTCAGTGCTCGGCTCCTCCTTTTCTACACGTCTGCAGTCAGACTGACCTTCTTCACTGTTCGCACATATAACAGTGAAAGAATGCACTGTAAGAGCACCAGGATTGGGGGGTTGTGGGGTGGTGGACGGGTCCCAAAACACAGGACTCGCTCTTCCTGATATCTATCTATCTCTGATTCATTTTCTAAATGAATGTGTTTGTCTTTAAACCTGTTTGCGCGTGCGTCACGTAGAGTTTTATTCACCACTTTGAATTGTTTAAATAGAAACATATTCATGGTAAATTGTGAGAATATGGCCTTCAACACAAACATCTCGTCTCTCTCTCTCCCTCTCTCACACACATAATATAGAGTTTGAGTGCAACTGCACTGTAAAGTTACTCATGGTCCCAACGAATGACAGTTTATAATCTCCAGTAAATAAAGAAAGTTTACCTGAACTCATCACAGACACACCTGAAACTCCAGCTCCCGCCCTCACAGGAGGATGTTAGAGACACATCTGTGTGGAGATATTCTGCAGGATATGTTCATGATTGTGGTGGATGTTGATGTATATTTGCTGTTTTCACGTGTTATTTGATTTATTTTATTGTGTTATAGTCGTGTATTCTGTATTTGCTGCTCATTCTGTTTGTCAGAAACGTCGTCAATCGTGCTGCTGTCCGTCGCAGGGCGCTTTCTGTGAGATATAAAAAATATCCTCCAGACTCTTAAATGGATGAATGAATGAATGAATGAATGAATGCATGAATTGTCTTTATTGTCATTTTACCAGTACAACCAAATTAACAGCACAATCCCTTAAAGTGCAGAAAATGATTTAACATTGAAGGCATCAAAAAGAAAAGACTAGACCTTAAAACAACAACACACACACACACACACACACACACACACACACACACACACACACACACACACACACACACACGATGCAAAAGTTAACTGCAAGCCGGAGCAGATGAATACAGCATTTGCTCTGCGTGGAAGGAGGGACGGAGCGCAGACGGCTGCTTTATCACAATCATCTCACACACACACACACACACACACACACACACACACACACACACACACACACACACACACACACACACACACACACACACACACACACACACACACACACTAAATAGGCCTACCCCAGACATAAGATATTTTGCAAAATAATAATGTTTATGCACAATTATAATAAATACCGTATATATTTTATCCGATTACTCGATTCATTGATGTGATAATCGCTCGAATTCCTCGATTACATAAAGATGTAATACCTGCAGCTCTCGTTTAAATGCTTTACGAGTAAAAGATTAAAGATTAAAACAAAGCAGAGACTCAACAAATGCAGGACGACGATTATAAACACTTAAAACAATACAGTTAAAATAGACTCATGGTCCACGGTTTGGACGCTGTGACGCAAACGTCCGGTGTCCTTACGAGAAACGAGAGATAAGAGAGAGAAAGAGAAAAGGAAGCGTCGTTAATCTTCACTGTCTTAAAAGCTGACGGACACTTTTGAGCGTCCAGCGCTCCTCATCACTTCCAGAACCTCCCGTCTGGGGTTTCCCACAGTTCAGTTCAGTGCCTCCGCTCTCCCCTGACCTCGCTAACGTGCACGTTCCCCGCAGCCAGCTGTCATGGTCGCCGTGTGAAACAGCTGTGCGAGTGGAAAAAAGGGTGTGACGGACGGGACACAATAACCGTTGGAGGGCCGGTGTCCGTTTTTAGACCCCACTGACCCGTTTCCAGTGTCAGAGATTCCAGAGGAGCGGGGAGGGTGCAGGGAGGCCTCCGCTGCAGGAAGGGCACAGCAACTGCACCGCAACTCGAACCCCTCCATCAAAGAGCCTCTGGAAATCTAGGTTTCCATCCTCTGCTAATAGAGGTGTTTTTATGTAAAGGTTAGCGAGGCCGTGCGCCCCCCCGCCTTCCTGTAATTGTCCCAGTCATGCTCCCGTTACCATGACCGAGCAGAAATCCAGCAGCACGGGGAGAGTGATTTACAGCCGAGGGACACGAGTGAACTGTGCTCACGACGCTTCCTGGACACGGTGTAGGAACTGAAGGCAAATATTAAGAGAACAAATGTCTGAGAGCAGCTCGTCTTTACGTCTGGAGCCCCCGGAGCAGGACGGGCGCCGGGGCCCTCGCAGGTTTTAGAGAACGGATCATCTGAAATGCTTTCATCTAGAAATCATTACAAAAGAAACGGGTGTTAACAACGTCACTCAGAAACATGTCTGAGCATTCACATATCTTACTTTATAAGATATAAAGGGGCGAGTGTGGCTCAGTGGGAGAGTGGGTCGTCCTCCATTTGAGAGATCGGCGGTTTGATCCCCACCTCCCCCGGTCCACATGTCGAAGTGTTCTTGGGCAAGACAGTGAACCCTGAATTGCTCCCCGTGCTGCGCATGGGTGTGTAAATGTGGTGTGAATGGTCAGATTAGATGGTCTGTAGATGTCCACTGCATCAGGGTGAATGTGACAAACACTGTGAAAGCGCCTTGAGTAGTCAGAAGACTAGAAAGGAGTCTTCTAACCTTCGCCCCGAGCCTTTCCAAGCCGACCCAGAGCCGGTAGTGGCACACCACCACCCCCCGGCGAGGGCCAGCCAGCGCCGGGGAGAGGTCCCGCAAGGGGATCCTCCACCACCGAGCGGCCGTCCTTGTCCCGCCGAGTTGAATCCCCCGGGCAGACTGCGCAGACTCCACCCATT
>NC_139843.1:2566301-2700322 GCF_963691815.1 Echiichthys vipera
CACACACTAGCTGTCGCTGAGGAGACATGGCTGGGCACCGAGATCTGAGGTGACACACGGAGAGGAATCATGGTCCCTGACTGCAGGGGGCGCCGCCACAGGTACCCCCCCCCCCCCAGCCCAGACAGGGTCGTCCACCCGAATCTATAAAGAACCAGACCAATGAGCTTGATCCATACCTGCGTCGTTATCAATAAAATCGTATTAATTTCCATCTTTATTCCTGCAGCATCGACATAATGACAAGCTGCTTATTTCACACATGATGTAATCTCTCTCTCTCTCTCTCTCTCTCTCTCTCTCTCTCTCTCTCTGTGTCTCTCTCTTCCTCTCTCTCTCTCTCTCTCTCTCTCTCTCTCTCTCTCTCTCTGCTGAAGTAACAAACAGCTCTATTGATGCTGGCGCTCCTCTCCTCCTCCTTATCTCGGGTGCATCTCCTGATCCCTGCCATCCTGATTAGATGTGAGATGTGAGGGGGAAAGTCTCTGTGTCTCTCCTTCCTCCTTAATTGCTCCTTTATCACCTGGATCGGATTAAACGAGATATTTTTAAACAGACTGATGCTCAGACGTCCACTCTCGTGCCACCATCAGGCCAAACGTCGCCTCACTGGTGTCGTGGATTCGATACCTGGCTCGGATATCGGCTCTGATGTCGACTAATGATCTGGATTGGATATCATTTACAGCGATACAGCTGCAGCGATCTGGTCACTTCAGTTCTATGTTTGTGCACCAGTTAGGGTTTTGTAAATATCTGTTTGCAGTGCACTTTACATGGAAGTGTAATGTATTTATTTTGCTGCTAATAAACACTCATACACACTTATTTGTTAATAAATACGATTAAAGCTATGATGCGTAACGTCTACCCCCCACTAGAGGATTTCTGCGTTATTACAACGAGACGGTCAGCGCCTCGATATGACGGTCAGAACATGCAAACTCCACACAGAAGGGCCCCAGCCGGGATTCGAACCAGGGACTATCTTCGCTGTGAGGAAGACAGTGCAAACCACCACACCACCGTGTAGCCTAGTCTAGTTCTAGTCAAATTTTGTTCTCATTTCTCAGTTTCTTTAGTTGTCGTGAACGCTAACGTTAACCCACAGCAGCCGCGTGTGGGGATTGAGGAAGTGACGTCGCCCGGACGCCAGACTGGGAGAGAAACTTCAAAATAATAATAATAATAACGTGACTAAACGAGACGAAACAACGTTATTTCGTCGCGTTTTCGTCAACGAAAATGAAGAGACATTTTAGCATAGCTTTTATTTTGTGAACCACATTTCGTCTCGTTTTAATTCTTCACATTATTTCTCGCTGTGAGGCGACAGTGCTAACCCCTACACCACTGTGTCCCCCCCCCAACATATATTTAATTATAGTCACCGTCACATGCCCAGCATTTCCGTTTCGTCTCGTCTAGTTTTCCTCACGTGATAAAGGTTCGTTGACGGCAATATTTCGTCATCATTTTCGTTGACGAAAGCAACGCTATTCATTTGTTTCCTCTTTTGAACAAGGCGAAATGTTGATGCCTTCAGTCACATGGACACGTATACGCATCATCCATTCAACAGTAGGGTCGGGTCGGTCTCGGTTATCCGCAGATACGCTCAGCCCGGGTATCGGGATCTGATAGGATTGGAAAAAACTGGATTGATGCGTCTTGACTGTTTTCAATCAAACAGGTTTTTTATAATGAGTATCACAGTTTCATGGGGCCACTGACAGAGGGAATTCAAAGCTTGTGTCATCCATAAATACAGTTAATATGTTGCGAGCTGAAGAGCCCCCCCCCCCCCCCCCACACACACACACACATACACACACACACACACACACACACCAGGGTGTTTACTACAGCTCCGGCCTCTGGGACCAGACGGGCCTCCCACTCCAAAGGCCCCGGGGTCTTCACAGGATTCCCTAGTTTGTTGCCTTCAGGGACCGCGCTGCACCTCCTGGGGACGTTTAACCATCAGTCACTGATGCAGAGTGTTTACATCCAAACCAAGATGACTTCAAATACGATGTTCAGTCCACGATAACGCTGAGAAACTCCTAACGAGCCGTTAACAGGCGCAGTAATGTCCGGATCAAAGCATGTAGGACGCCGCATCCATCACTCTTTTAAAGAGTAAGAAGTAAAACAAAGCCGAGGTAATGTGGTTAAAATCTAACTATCACCAAATGATCTCAGCATCACACTTAAGAATGTCTGAGATGTGTTTACCGACTCCGCGCGCCTCCGGTTGCTATGGAGGCGGCAAGAGCTGCAAACCGACGAGTCTGTGACTAAGGACTCGCAGGCAGCAGCAACAGCAACATCAGGGGCGTCAGGCCAGGTGACGGTGGTAAGCACACACACACACACACACACACACACACACACACAGACACACACTGCACCATTAGCATCCATAAAAAGCCAGGGCTTGTCAGCATTAATCACCCGTGGCGTGTTATTGTGAACTCTTTAGCGGAGGTGTACCTGGACATCCAGCAGCAGGTTTTTCCCCATCATGGTGTGTGCACAGCTCATGTGACCCAGCATCCATCCTGTCCTGCACCAGGACAGGAGCTCAGTTCTTACTGCAGCAAACACACCAGGGCCGTTTTATGTAACACTCATGTTCAAGTTCATTTTGTTAGATACTTATTTCTTTTATTATAGAAGTGTAAACGTGTTGTGTTCGGGGTTGGGACGCCTGATAAACAGCAAAAGGTGAAGTTTAAAATACTGAACGTATCCAGATGAACCTGTGGGTGAGGAGGTTAAAGAGACAGGACGTGACTGAGAACAAACCTCCATCATGGTGTCTGTGGAGACGTTTCCTCCCAGAGAACAGATCTGAGTCTGCAGGGTCCTTGCCCCCCCTCCAGGCCCGTTTGTACTCACACTACCTGGGCCTCGGAGAATGCTTCTTGCTGCCTATACGTCGTCACGCCGTAACACGTCACACGCATTGATGACGTCATGGCGATGCGTGGCTTTGTTTCCAGATCTTTCCGTAGACCTCTGAGTTTTTGTGCGTCTTGTCGACTGTTTTTGAATCTTTTCATCGACCAAATCTGCAGTAAACACTCCACCTCCGCATCACACCAACGTGAACCTTTCACCGCCATTGTTTGAAATGTCCGCGCATGGTCCCTCCTTCTTTTTTCTACGTCCCAACAGGCGCACAGGAAATGACCTCAGAGCCGCCGTAGGCCTGATGCTCGTACACGTGCAAACGTGCTTTACAAAAGCCCACCTCTCCCAAACAGGCCGTGGATGGCCAGCTGGCCGCAGCTAGGCGCGGAGCGGTTGCACTCACACTGGTCAAACGAACTAGACTTTACCCGTAAAACCTGTTTTGGCCCAGTGCGGAAGGACAGACCATCTAATCTGACCATCCACACCACATTTACACACCCATGCGCAGCAGGGGGAGCAATTTGGGGTTCAGTGTCTTGCCCAAGGACTCTTTGACATGTGGAACGGGGGAGCTGAGGATCGAACTGCCCATCTCTTGAATGCAGGACGACCCACTCTTCCACTGAGCCAGAGTCGCCTTTGATCGGTTAGTTAGTAACGTTTAGTCTGGATTCACCCTGTTGCTTCTTGCTTCAAAAGAATCCTAAGTACTCCCTTTGCTTTCCTAGTTACTGTGGTCATTAGGCTGTTGTGTGTTTAGGAGATTTCTGAGGGGCCTCGGTAAATGAAGGCTCTTTGTTGGTTTCCCTGATGCCAGGGACAAATGAAGTCTGATCCTTCAGCTCAAGACCACTTCTACGCTCTGAATATTAATGAGAAAACTGATTGTAGTGGCCCTCAGAGCCCCGCAGAGAGCCCTTCAAACGGCCTGGTACAAATGAGCATGCTGATGTTTGGTTTGAAAAGAGGTCGTATGAGGACCGAGGATTCATCTTTAACCCATCGAAGCCTGAAAAGCGTTAATGGAAGGATTACAGCTTAACTCAAAGTCTGCTTTTGTAAGTTTGAGTGCTGAAAGTTACTCAAATGATAAATCTATTACTAAAAGTTGCTTATTTTTTCCGACCGATAGCCCTAATCTGTGTGGAGTTTGCGTGTTCTCCCCGTGTCTGTGTGGGTTTTCTCCGGGTTCTCCGGTTTCCTCCCACAGTCCAAAGACGTGCAGGTGTTGGGTTCATTGATGACTCTAAATCACCCGTAGGTGTGAATGGTTGTCTGTCTCTGTTCGTCTCTATGTGTCCTGTGATAGACTGGCGTCCTGTCCAGGGTGGACCCCGCCTCACGCCCGATGTCAGCTGGGATCAGCTCCAGCCCCCCAGCGACCCCGACAGGGACAAGCGGTTGAAGATGAATGAATGAATAGCCCTATTGATTGCTTAATTAATTCAGCTCTAATTAACTAAACCGTAAGAGGAAGGCCAAACACACAAGTGCAGATACTTACCATCCACTGCGGTCTGAGCTGCTTCTGTCGCTTGGTTTGAGGCCAACTCTACATCAACAAAGCCTGTTTCTTCACAAGGCTTTGAACTTTCATACCACCATCTTTCCAGCACCTTAATATGCACATCTCCCAAATTTCCCACTCCTCTCGCCTCATGGAAGCATGACCCCAGACAGGAAGCCACACTTTGCATGAACCAGCCAGGTAATCCTCGTATGCTACCTTTTCTTTCTTCACTTGGCTCTCTCAGGGGAGTGTGGACGCAGAGCTGACGTGGTTGGTTGTTGGCGTCCTCCAACTCCAAGCTGGGTGCCTATAGCAACAGCTGGGCACAGTGGGAGGGGGGGGGGGGTGTCGCATCTCTGGTGTGTGCAGATATAAAGAAAATGCACGATGTTCTCCTGTGCAGATACAGTGAAGGCTGTGCTGCTGGATCCCTTCGTGAGAACTTTACAAAAGGTGACACATTTTGTGCTTTAACTTCCTTTTTGGATGTTTAAACAATGTGACTATTATTTCAGTTCATGGCCCTTAAGAGGACGAGTCCTGGCTGAAAGAGTCAGTTCGTCCAAATTACACAAAGACTTGTTTTCTCTCTTCACCCCAGAGGCTTCTACTGATGGACTCAGTTTCATCTGCCAGGATTGTCAGATGTCCTCTGAAGCTGCTGTTGGAGGAGAAAATCATTTAGTTTCCTCACATCACTGAAAAACTGCAGCATGCCTTACCTTTAACAACGTCCTAGTTGGTGCCTGGTAGTAACTGCTAGCCACGTTAGAGGGCTTGCTACAACGGAGGAGTTTTGCGTTTTCGTTTTTGTGGTGTTTTGCGTCTGCTTTTAGTCATTTTTTCACGTTTTTGTGGGGTTTTGCGTCTGTTTTTAGTGATTATGTCATGTTTTTGTGGTGTTTTTGTCTGTTTCTAGTCGTTTTTTCACGTTTTTGTGGTGTTTTGTGTCTGTTTTTAGTCGTTTTTTCACGTTTTTGTGGGGTTTTCATCTTTCTTTGCTGAAAAACCAAAAAAAAGACTGCAAATATGCATGTTTTCCCTTTTCTCCAGATGTGTAATGTTGAACCTTTTCAGTGCAGCTCCTGTCCTCCATCTTTCTTTGGGTCGTTTTTGGGGAGGGGTGGATTCAGTGTGTCTGCAGAGACTGGTAGCATGGATGCTCATGTGTGTGAACAGAAAAGTAGACGTGGATGTGCTTTATACTCGTGGGCTCTCACAGAACCTTTATATGATCTTGCGGGCCAAATATAATTACACCGCGGGCCAGATTTGTCCCACGGGCCTGAGTTTGACACCCCTGCTTTAAAGCATGTTTTCAGCTCTTTGATTGGACGGTTTGTCCTGACTGTCGTGTTTCGAGGTCAGGCTCGAGTTGGAGTAAT
Source organism: Echiichthys vipera (assembly GCF_963691815.1). Classification (NCBI taxonomy): domain Eukaryota; kingdom Metazoa; phylum Chordata; class Actinopteri; order Perciformes; family Trachinidae; genus Echiichthys; species Echiichthys vipera. Next base: position 2,572,119 of record NC_139843.1, read on the forward strand.
GTATCCAGGATGCGTCTGCTCTCAGAGAAGGTGAGAGAAGTGAAGTGCTTGCCAGGCTCCTGCCAGTGTTAAGGTTCACCCTCCGAACCGTCCCATCCTGTCCACAGCTGTTGTTTTCTCTCCTCTAACCACACTGACCAGCAAACAACCCCCCCCTCCCCTCCCCGTTCACTCCTCCCTCACTCTGAATGGTTAATCCCTCTCTCTGTTTGTCTGTGGATATCTGGCACACACAGCACTGCAGCCTTATCCCGAGCTTCTGTGGTGTCCATTTAATCATTGACAATGTCTTTGTATATCTTGCATCCTGTGCGATAAAATCACCATGCTAACAAAGCCATGAGCCCTCCTGACAAAATGAAAATGAATGGCACTGTACACGGAGCTCTGGAGTTACCGTTTTCAATGCTAATTGTTGACTTGGTGTGCTCGCCGATAGGGAGAATGTACCGCAAACACGTCACGCATGAAGTGTTTGTTACAGTAAAGCTTGTTTTTAATTGACCTTGCAGGGGTTTGACATTCGCTTTACATACTAGTGAATGTTCTGATCTCGGGCGGCATTGAACCATCGATATATCGTTAATATTTTGACTCGTTAGCAGCTGTTTGTCAAAACAAGTAAAAGTTTCAAATCCTACAAATCAAAGGGCCACTGTTGGACCATGGGTTGGGGTGTACGTGGATGGGAAAAACATAATGTCCTAACAAATGTCTAGTTTCAACAAAAACGTAGGTAATTTAACCAGAAAGCGAACAAACGACGAACAGAAAGAAGCAAAATTGCCCTTACCCACAGCGTAACTATATCATTTCAGATGCCCCCTAACGTCAAAACACAAATAACAAACAAGAAACACCTAAACTAAACAAATAATAAACTGGAATACTAATAGAAGGGGCGACACGGTGGGCCCTTCTGTGTGGAGTTTGCATGTTGTCCCCGTGTCTGCGTGGGTTTTCTCCGGGTTCTCCGGTTTCCTCCCACAGTCCAAAGACGTGCAGGTGTTCGGTTCATTGATGACTCTAAATCACCCGTAGGTGTGAATGGTTGTCTGTCTCTGTTCGTCTCTATGTGTCCTGTGATAGACTGGCGTTCTGTCCAGGGTGGACCCCGCCTCACGCCTGATGTCAGCTGGGATCGGCCTGACTGAGGTGGTAAAGAAAAATGTACCAGGTACTATCCATACTAGTGGCGGCTGCTGGTCTTTCAAGGAGGGGAAGCTCATTTTTCAGGCCTACATCATAAATGTGTTTATTTTTATGTAAATTCTACACCCCGGTCCTCTTCAAGAAAATTATCTGTGACCTTGTCGTACCAACTAGGCGTCATTTCGAGGGACTTGACCAGTGTCCTCTGAATGGCAGCAGAGCTAGGATGCTTAAACGGCCTCGGCCCAGCTGGAGCTGCTGCGCCAGGCTACTGTGAAGTGTGACCGCCTGTGAGTGTCAGTGATCGTTACAGGGGGAGAAGCTCTGCAGCTGCTGGTGCTTGTTGGGGAAAGAAACCGCAGAGTGACAGAACAGAGTCTCCAAAAACAACGCTAGTCGTTTTTAACAACAACAAAGTCGCTGGGGATCGGTAAAATCTCCGGTTCAGTTCAGAACAACGCAAAGAAAACTTTACCTGTCAATCAAAAAAGGATTCAGCCCACAGCTCATCAAATCATCACGCAGAAGCCGAGCGTCCGGGTCAGCCCACTGTCCCACAGACCCCCAGAGATGCTGAGCGTACGATGGGCGGGACAAAGCCCAGCATTTATCCAATGAGCGTCTAGTTTTGCTGCAGTGGAACAACCCGCTCTACGCTTTCCCACTGAAGTCAGTAGAAGCCGAGTGTCCGACTGTGTAAAGCGCTGTGGAGCTGTGGGGATGAAGGCGAAGGAAGTTGCGCCGGTTTCCTGTCATAAGGAGCTGATTCTGAACTAAAGATGAAGCTTTCTACTGCGTATTTAGTCAATGAAATGCACACACAGCAGAACATATTTGACCATTTTGGGGTTTTTTTGGTGATATTTTAGGGTAAGCTGAGCTTCCCTTGCAGTCCTAGAGCAATCGCCACTGATCCATACTTGTTTTGCTAATGGAAACCCAAAAAAGAGCGAGTCCGTCATGTTTCATGGAAGGTGTTGACCGCAGCAGAAGCCCTCTGGAAAGCTCTGGGATGAAGAGATTTGAAGCACACAGCATTTTTGTTCCTGTAATAGCTCTTCACATCTTTCAATCTCAGACGACAGCAAGAGAGGTGTTTTCAAACTGACCTTTGTCTTTCGGGGGTAAACTCTTAAGAACTAGGTGAGCTAACCGTGCAATTCCTGCAAAGACGTCATGACCCAGATCTTTAAAAAACTATGTTTAGCTTCTTCAGTGTCTTTGAGTCGAGGTAAATCCTCCGGCCCTGCAGTTGACCACCCGGCAGAGGAAGAGTCATATATCAGCTGTAACACACAGCTGGTAAAACCTTGAGTAAACAGTCAGTAGATACTGTGAGGATACAAGAGTAATCCCTCTTATTACTGAACCCTGATGATAGTGGTCCAGCAATATGGCAACCCATGCACAAGCCAGCAGATCGGCATGTGACGGTGTGACTCGTGAGCCACGTGGAAACTGTGATAAGCTGGATCTTCTCCGTCCTGGTCCAATATATTGGACATCTGTAATGAAAGCGCTAATGCTCATTACACACCTGACAACAAAATTGTCAGACTGAATGAAAAGACGGAAGAATCTTTCGGTCTTTCGAATCTTTCGGCAACAAAAACGTTACAATCAAATTTGATGAAGAGTCCAAAAACGTTCCCACCCAAAACCAGATTTACGGCCATTTTAATGTACGCAGTGACGTGGATATGTGTCACAAAGCCTCTATCCTGATTGACAGGAGGACGTGTAGCCCCACCCCAAAATCATCCCCTGCTTTCTGGTCTTTTTGACTCTCTGCTGGACATTAGAGAGAATGCAGCTTTAAGTGGAGTCTCCACCTGCTGGACATTAGAGAGAATGCAGCTTTAAGTGGAGTCTCCTCCTGCTGGACATTAGAGAGAATGCAGCTTTAAGTGGAGTCTCCTCCTGCTGGACATTAGAGAGAATGCAGCTTTAAGTGGAGTCTCCTCCTGCTGGACATTAGAGAGAATGTAGCTTTAAGTGGAGTCTCCTCCTGCTGGACATTAGAGAGAATGCAGCTTTAAGTGGAGTCTCCTCCTGCTGGACATTAGAGAGAATGCAGCTTTAAGTGGAGTCTCCTCCTGCTGGACATTAGAGAGGATGCAGCTTTAAGTGGAGTCTCCTCCTGCTGGACATTAGAGAGAATGCAGCTTTAAGTGGAGTCTTCCCCTGCTGGACATTAGAGAGGATGCAGACTTTAAGTGGAGTCTCCCCCTGCTGGACATTAGAGAGAATGCAGCTTTAAGTGGAGTCTCCTCCTGCTGGACATTAGAGAGAATGCAGCTTTAAGTGGAGTCTCCCCCTGCTGGACATTAGAGAGAATGCAGCTTTAAGTGGAGTCTACCCCTGCTGGACATTAGAGAGAATGCAGCTTTAAGTGGAGTCTCCTCCTGCTGGACATTAGAGAGAATGCAGCTTTAAGTGGAATCTCCTCCTGCTGGACATTAGAGAGAAAGCAGCTTTAAGTGGAGTCTCCTCCTGCTGGACATTAGAGAGAAAGCAGCTTTAAGTGGAGTCTCCTCCTGCTGGACATTAGAGAGAATGCAGCTTTAAGTGGAGTCTCCTCCTGCTGGACATTAGAGAGAAAGCAGCTTTAAGTGGAGTCTCCTCCTGCTGGACATTAGAGAGAAAGCAGCTTTAAGTGGAGTCTCCTCCTGCTGGACATTAGAGAGAATGCAGCTTTAAGTGGAGTCACCTCCTGCTGGACATTAGAGAGAATGCAGCTTTAATTGGAGCACTGTTTGGTCGGTCTCCTCTGTCAGCAGCAAACCATGCATTAAAGCTTCATGGACGACCCGGACCTGTCTGTGCAGCTCTTGTGTTTGAGGTCACCAGTCAAAACGATCAACAGCTACACTCCAGTGGTCGCCAATGCCAGTGTAGGTATGACGAGCTGAACCTGTGCCAGGGCCTCTTGTAACTCCCTACTTCAGTCAATCCCTAGCTATCAAACATTACACAATACGATTTAGCTGCCCAGCTGCTGCCGTGCAGGATACAGACGGTCAGAGTCCAAATTTAGGAGGAGCAAAGACAATGGCCATAAATTTACACGCAGGCTGATGACCTTAAATACAGTTCATGTAAGAGTCATTGATGAACCGTGTAATCTGTTTTTTCATCCTGCTGGGATATAACCTGATATTTGAACGCCATTTGTTTTCATATTAGCCAATTTCTGTTAGGAAGGAATTATTTGACCAGTTATCTGTGACTTATGATCCATCGTGTGTTTGCAACTTTCACTTGGTGTGAAGCCGTGGCAGTGGCTGCTTTGAACAGTTGTCGTGAGTTTTGGCATTTTTAAGTTGTCATTCCTGGAGACAACAGTAAACATCCGCACTTGTTGTTATTTTTGTGTTCATTTATTGATTTTCCAGTGAATGAAACGGCCACTAGTGTTGTTTTTGGCGGCCTGTTTTACTTTTAGTCTAGTTTTAGTCGACGAAAATTGTATATTAGTGTCTTTTTAGAAATGCAATTATGTTACCAGTATAGTAAAAGTACCGAGTAGTATTGACAAAACCAACATTTTATTTTAGCCAAACCCATGCAGATATCTTTAGTGTAAAGCATGTACAGGTCTAGAATAAGTTATCCAATTCATGTTGATGCCAAATTCAGTTCAGTGTTATTTGCTCTGTGAAAAACAAAACTAGTGAAAGCATTTGGCCAACAAGGGGAAGTTTAGTGCACTGATAGTGAGTCAGTCAGGTAGGAACTAAAAACACACTTTATACACACACGCACAAGCTAGCGTTAAAACCCGACACATTAACCGTGGCCTCATGTCGCATGAGCTTTCTAAAACAGAAAGTATCGTTACGTTATGACTTGACATACCTCAGTTGTCGTTATTGTTAGTTAACGTTAACGCTAACCCTAACGTTAGCGCTAACCCACAGCAGCGGCATCTAAATGATGCGCGTGTGGGGATCGAGGAAGTGACGTCGCCCAGACGCGAGACTGGGAGAGAAGCTTCAAAATAATAATAATAATAACAATAACGTGACTAAACGAGACGAAATAACGTTTATATTATATATTTTGTCTTAGTTATTGTCACATGCCCAGCATCTTCGTTTCGTCTCGTCTAGTTTTCGTCCGGGATAAAGTTTCGTTGACGAAGATATTTCGTCATCATTTGCGTTGACGAAAGCAACACTGACGGCCACCCATCAGCACGGCATCACATGCATTGGTTTGCTGAATCGATAACAAAATATCTGCTGATGAACTAATCACGCAGTAGCTCACGACAGGCCGTGGTATGTCGGGATGATATCACGGCTAAGGGGCGTTGTTCGGCCTGACGGTGTGGATGACATGCACGCCTGTTTCCCATGAGTCTTTTGTGGCGTGTGAGGGAAACTCAACGTAAAGAGACTTTAAAGAGAGGAACTTACAACCTAAAAAAATACAGTGAAAAGGTATCGCTGTAAACTGCAGATGATAAATATTATTAATAACCGTGATTTCATGAAAAGCTTGCTCATCTCATCTTCAGCCTCTTATCCGGGGTCAGGTCTCGGGGGCAGCAGCTTTAGCAGGGGACCCCAAACTTCCCTTTCCCGGGCCACATTAACCAGCTCTAACTGGGGGATCCTGAGGCGTTCCCAGGCCAGTGTGGAGATCTAATCTCTCCACCTGGTCCTGGGTCTTCCCAGAGGCCTCCTAAAAGCTTGCTGGTAATTTAAAATATAGCAGCTGCCTGAAACCCAACAAACAGCGGCTGAATTAACTTGCTGTGTCTGTTATTAAGGAAAAAGAAGCGACTGGATCGGCCTCATTCATCCGATTTTCCGATCCAGCTCATTAGTCGATATCAGACTGGTGCATCTCTGCTTTGCATTTAGACTAAGGGCGTGATCACACTGTCCTCCCGGACCACGACCCGGACTTTAGGGTACTTGTCCCCCCTTCCTCTCCCCCCCGCGCCCCAGCCCCGTTTGTACTCACACTACCTGGGCCTCGGCCAATGCTTCTTGCTGTCCATACGCCATCACGCCGTAACACGTCACACGCATTGATCGCGTGTGTGGCTTTGTTTACAAATCTTTCCACAGACCTCGGAGTTTTTGTGCGTCTTGTCGACTGTTTTTGAATATTTTCATCCGACCAAATCTGCAGTAAACACTCCACCTCCGCATCACACCAACGTGAACCTTTCACCGCCATTGTTGTTGTTGTTAAATGTCCGCGCATGGTCCGTCCTTCTATTTACATGTCCGAACAGGCGCACATAACGCTACTGCCGTAGGGCTCGTGCTCGTACACGTGCGCACGCTCATGCTCGTACATGTGCAAACGACTCCGCTAAAGCCCACCTCTTTCAAGCGGGCCGTGGACGGTCCGCTGGCCGCAGTTGAGCGCGGAGCGGGTGCACTCACATGGCTTAAAGGTACTAGGCTTTAGCTGAAAAACCGGTTTTGGCCGCGGCCAAAAGGACAGTGTGATCACGCCCTAAAACCCGAACTCGACAGCGGACTCAGAGCATCAGATCTGGATGTCACTGGATGTCTTCATGCTGGTGCCTGCATGTTGCTTGTGGTCTGCTCTCTGATTTGATTTGTCCGATGTGTCATGCTCTATAAAAAGACCAGGTGGAGCCGGATTGAATTATCAAAATGATTCGGCCTTGTAATGCTGCTGATGATGATGATGATGGTGATGGTGATGGTGATGGTGATGGGAACCCTTCCTAATTGGCTGTTACAGTGTGTGTGTGTGTGTGTGTGTGGTTGTCAGCGGGATGAGGCAGCGCAGAGCTCTGCTCGGACCAGAGGTAATGTGTGCCTGTCACTCTCTCTCCAGAGCATTGTCGCCCTGTTGTGGTCCGCCACAAAAGACCAAATGACCCGGCCTGTTACGCGGATACATCACATCGCCGCTCACATCGCTCACATTCTTGGGCTTTTTTTGCCAACCTGACATTCTCGTGGTCGTGACGGGCGGATAATAGGAGGATCAGAAGTGGAATTTGTTGAACAAACTGTGGCGCTTTGACTCGGAAACCTTTATTGTTGGTCCACAGAGTCCCTAATGCTGCATTCTTCAACCAGGTGAAGCAAATAGATAATGTTCCGATAACACTTTTATTACCCATTTGATGCGGTGCGAAGTCATTAAAGCAAACTAAAGAAACCCACAAACTTTATCCGTGGTTCGATTCAGCCTGGACATGTATACGACACATTACACCAACAAGGCGGTTCAAATTGCTTTACATACGTACATCATGTCAAAGTTCAGTCAACCAGTAGTTTTCCATTGATCCTGCCTCTGCCCCACTCAGCCTGTCAGCCACACCCACCGCGTCGGTTCACTCGTCTCACCTGTGCACACAGCTGCCTCTCATCACATGCACATAATCACCAGCTCCACACTCACTCCTTTGCCAGATTGTTCTATGCCATGCGAGACTTTCCTGCTTTCTTCTGCCGGTCTTCCCCGTACCGACCTCACCTGTGCCTGATTCCCTGCTTCGTCTGCATCCTGGTAAATGGACCCGGCCTTCTGTCCCTGACCAAGAGTTTAGCCTCTCCTCTCTGCTCCTGATTCCTGTTTGCAGTTTTCCAAACTGTTGGCCCGTCTGCCTGAGTCTGAGTTAACCGTTGAACTTTACCACCGTTTCTGAGTCCTTCGTACAGCACTTGGGTCCATACACTACCCGTTACACATCATTCAAAAGCACATAAACACAATAACGAATGCAGATAACTGCGACCTTTAACCTCCTTCCTCTGAGTCCATAACACAGTTACTCCTCTTGAATTGGTTTCCCTCATTTTCTGTCGTCTGCGTTCTCTAATAAAGACCCGAAAATCAAATATCCAAATACATGAGTGAAAAAAAAGACTGGGCCAAAGGGCGCACTCACACTGTCCTTCTGCACCGGGCCAAAACAGGTTTTTCGGCTAAAGCCTAGTGCGTTTGACCAGTGTGAGTGCAACCGCACCGCACTAGCTGCGGCCAGCTGGCCGTCCACGGCCCGTCTGAGAGAGGTGGGCTTTAGTAAAGCACTTTTGCACGTGTACGAGCACGAGCGTGCGCACGTGTATGAGCACGAGGCCTACGGCGGTTCTGAGGTCATTTCCTGTGCGCCTGTTGGGACGTAGAAAAAAGAAGGAGGGACCATGCGCGGACATTTCAAACAATGGCGGTGAAAGGTTCACGTTGGTGTGATGCGGAGGTGGAGTGTTTACTGCAGATTTGGTCGATGAAAAGATTCAAAAACAGTCGACAAGACGCACAAAAACTCCGAGGTCTACGGAAAGATCTGGAAACAAAGCCACGCATCGCCATGACGTCATCAATGCGTGTGACGTGTTACGGCGTGATGACGTATAGGCAGCAAGAAGCATTCTCCGAGGCCCAGGTAGTGTGAGTACAAACGGGCCTGGAGGGGGGGACAAGGACCCTAAAGCACGGGGCACGGGACGGAGGCACAGTGGGAGGGCGCCCTAAAGCACAGAGATGTAAGATCTGAGTGCAAAACCCAAAGTAGTGCAGTTTTGGCGCCTTCACTGTTTCTGTGGAAAACAAAAGATTCTGCGGCCGATCATAGAAAGCTGAAGGTGTTGAAATACAGGAAAGTAGAGGTTCGATGTTCATAATTTGGTTGTATTGATAAAGACAGGCCTTTGTCAGCGTAGATTTGGTGATTTGCAGATAAAAAGAATCCTAAATGTCTAAAAACAATCATTCAGAGGCACAATCGGGTTGAGACACATGCATCATGTCATCGCAGCGAGACGGACGTCGCACCTACAGCTTCGTATCCCGGTGTGTTTCTTAAAATGTCCTCGTCTGTCAGCGTGAACAAAGAAGCTAATCTCTGCTGCTCAATGTCGCAGCTAAATATGAGGACGACCCCATCTGTCAAACAGTAAAGCCCCAACGCCGTGCTCAGGTTGCTGCAAGTGCCTTCACCAAACGTGAGCCCCCCCCCCCCCCCCCCCCACCCACACACACACACACACACACTCTCCAGTGTCCCGTTAACCACCAGGAAGGTCAAGGTTAACCTGCATGTGCTGGGTCAAATGTAGAGACCCTCCAGGGCCGAGCCTCGGACCAAAATGACCACTGAGCTATGCCCGGCATGCCTCCGAGTTATATTTGTGAAGCTCATTAGCGGATCCCAGGGGATTCTTTTAAAGATTAGCACAGTTTTTGTATAAACCTTGAAACTAATTACGCAGATTTACTTAAAGGAGGATAGAAGTTGATTAATTAATGTTGTTGTTGATTTGTATCCCGTGCCCCGTGCTTTAGGGTCCTTGTCCCCCCCTCCAGGCCCGTTTGTACTCACACTACCTGGGCCTCGGAGAATGCTTCTTGCTGCCTATACGTCATCACGCCGTAACACGTCACACGCATTGATGACGTCATGGCGATGCGTGGCTTTGTTTCCAAATCTTTCCGTAGACCTCTGAGTTTTTGTGCGTCTTGTCGACTGTTTTTGAATCTTTTCATCGACCAAATCTGCAGTAAACACTCCACCTCCGCATCACACCAACGTGAACCTTTCACCGCCATTGTTTGAAATGTCCGCGCATGGTCCCTCCTTCTTTTTTCTATGTCCCAACAGGCGCACATAAATGACCTCAGAACCACCGTAGGCCTCGTGCTCGTACACGTGCGAACGCTCGTGCTTGTACACGTGCAAACGTGCTTTACTAAAGCCCACCTCTCCCAAACGGGCCGTGGACGGCAAGCGTGCCGCTCCTAGAAGCGGTACGGTTGCACTCACACTGGTCAAAGGAACTAGGCTTTAGCCGTGAAACGTGCTGGGGCACGGTACGGAGGCACAGTGGGAGTGTGACCTTAGTTTCCGTCCACACTAACATGGTAGACAAATGCGTCACTGTGCCTGTCTTGGTCTTGGTCTCCTCTGAGTGTGAAGTGTGAAATACTCCTTCTGTGTCATGAAGGCTGATGACTATTCAGTGTTTGTTGGTGGTCAAATGATACTTTTTTCAAATATTGTTAGTGAGGGACTGTTGCATTCTCTCAAAACACTCGTTTGACATTGGCTGTGACCCGTTTGTTGACACCAACAGGAGAGGTATAGTAACAAAGCACCCATGTGACCCCCCCCCCCCCCCTGCTCTGGATTTTGCCAAATAATGCCACCAATGCAAGAGGATCTCTGCAGCACGCCAGTTACCCAAGACTCACGCAGGAGGATCTGTAAAGGGCTGACTGCTTAGCTAATGAAAATTCAAATAATAAGGGGAAAATTTCAATAATTGCGAAAGAGGTCACGGTTTAGGGAGAAAGCGATTAAGGGCCGTCTGACGACAGGCGTTTGGTCTCCATGACAGTGTTTGGCGTCACATCAAAGACGGGGTCAACAGCAGTTGGCAGAGCTTCAGAGTGCAGCTCCAGCGAGGCAGCGAGGCGTTCGAGGTCCACTGGATGGTCAGCCCCTCGGAAAATTCCACTGTCTCTCTGCAGCCGGCGTGGCTCAGATACACAGTAACCTGCTTTATTATTACTGTTGAAAGCAGTGTTCACAGCTCAGTCCCACATCTGATATTGGAAATTATTACACATTTTTAGATCTTTAAAGTATTTTCAACACGATTATAAAGCATTTAAAGAGCGCACTCATCCACCCTAGGTCAAAAAAGTCTTTAAATGACATGTTAAGGTCATGTTTTTGGTTTGTCAGCGGGATTATGGGGAAACTACCGGCCCGGTTTGTATGAAACATGTTGAAAAGGTGAAGCATGGGTCAAAAAACAACTCTCGATCTCCTGGTCAGTCCTGGTTCCTACCCTCACCTGTGGTCATGAAAGCTGGGTCAGGACCCAAAGAACCAGGTCCAGGTCCAAGCGTGTGAAATGTGTTTCCTCAGGAGGGGGTCTGGAGTCTCCCTTAGAGAGAGGGGGAGAAGTTCAGCATCCGTGAGGAACTCGGAGTAGAGCCGCTGCTCCTTTGCGTTGAAAGGAGCCAGTTGAGGTGGTTCAGGATCATCTGGTAAGGATGAACCCTGGGCGCCTCCCTAGGGAGGTGTTCCAGGCACGTCCAGCTGGGAGGAGGCCTTGGGGAAGACCCAGGACCAGGTGGAGAGATTAGATCCCCACAGCTGCAGGATTGGCAAACTCCATTTCACCCAGTAGCTGCACCCAACAACAGACTACCCTGGCAACCAGCAACGCCCAACACTATTGGCTGCTACCATGGAAACACAACGGGACACAAAGTCATTGTCAAACCTGTCAAAAAAGGTTTAAAATATGAATTCACACAAAGCAAAACTCTTATTCTGTACCCCTCAAAACGCCCCGTGGGTGGATTATTATTTAAAAATATATCGCTTTCAATAAATGTATAACATGTTTAACCTTTAAGTATCAGCCTTTGTTGGCTACAGAGTTTATTTATTATATTAATGAGGGAATCAGGGCTCTGCTAACATCAGAGCTGGCCCACAAAAATATCATCACTGCAACAAATAAAGTGTAAACAAAACTTCCAGATGGAGGTATGAGGGCAGCGAGAGTGACCCAGAACATTCACGTTGTGGTTTTGCACAGTAACAACGAGCAGGGTCTCACTCTGAAGCTGTGTAAAGCCTCGAGGAGCTGCACCTTGTGTGTGGTGGTGCTTTTGTGTGGGGGTCCGTCCGTGTGAAGCAGGAAGACTCGGCTTCAGCTCAGGACAAAACATACGGAGGATCACAGGTCCGGGGCGAGAGCTGAGCCGCTTTGAACGTCAGGTTCCCAGAAGCTTCGATGAAAGCCAGGGGTTCCGGTTATAGTCCAGGAGCACAGATTGTGTTTGTGTTGCAGCTCCGCGCTCTTCACTCCGTCACCAGATTATTGAAGCTGTGAGCGTCTGAACAAGGCTCATTCAGCTGCGGAGCACAATGTATAAAACACAAATAAATAGGGATTAAAAACAGTGTGGATACTTGATGTGTCACAGGGTTTACACGTGGCCTAACATTTACCTTTGGATGTTTACTCCGCTGATATACAGAGTTATTGTTTTCATAAACAGAGCTGCACAATAGAAACACACACGTTCACCTACACTGGAGCTCTGCACAGAGCCTAACAATGCGCCACTACTCTTCCTTTCGGACAGGAAGTCACTTCAATGTGCCTTTCCTGGTCACAACTTTAAATTAATAATTCAATAAATAAATGCAATATTAAATGGTGTGACCGGAAAGTCGCTCCTTACTTTCCCACCAGTGGCGCCCTTCAGGGACAAACTGGTGCCTCATGGAAAAAACTTTACAAAGAAATAAAGAAATGAATGAATGAGGGGAACTCATACCTGCAAACGTCTCCGTTTCCTTGGTCGATTGGGTCATGCACGTGAATCGCGTAGAACCGTAATTGAAAAGATGCAAGGACGCCGATCATGGGGGCGCACCCACACTGTCCGCCCGCACTGTGCCCCGTGCTTTAGGGTCCTTGTCCCCCCCTCCAGGCCCGTTTGTACTCACACTACCTGGGCCTCGGAGAATGCTTCTTGCTGCCTATACGTCATCACGCCGTAACACGTCACACGCATTGATGACGTCATGGCGATGCGTGGCTTTGTTTCCAGATCTTTCCGTAGACCTCAGAGTTTTTGTGCGTCTTGTCGACTGTTTTTGAATCTTTTCATCGACCAAATCTGCAGTAAACACTCCACCTCCGCATCACACCAACGTGAACCTTTCTCCGCCATTGTTTGAAATGTCCGCGCATGGTCCCTCCTTCTTTTTTCTACGTCCCAACAGGCGCACAGGAAATGACCTCAGAACCGCCGTAGGCCTCGTGCTCGTACACGTGCAAACGTGCTTTACAAAAGCCCACCTCTCCCAAACGGGCCGTGGACAGCCAGCTGGCCGCAGCTAGGCGCGGAGTGGTTGCACTCACACTGGTCAAACGCACTAGGCCCGGTGCGGAGGGACAGTGTGAGTGCGCCCTAAGTGGCTAAGCAGCAACAGATAAGACAGGCACAATATGTCAGCAGTGTAAGAAGATAGTGCCGTCAGCACCGTGACACAAACGCGTAACACGTGAGCATCTTTAACATCAGGCTCCAAGTTATAGTCATAGTGTCGCACCTGATGGACCCGAAGCCTCCGTGTGTGACGCGCCGCCGTCTGTAGGCAACTCACAAGCTTTACCTCCGTGAGTACCGTAGGCTTCACCGCGGCTAACACAAGTACTACGCACAGACACCTGCAGCACCACCACAGCTCTCTGCTAAAACCAGACCCTCTGTAAGGAAATAGCGACATTTTAAAACACTGTTCAAGTCTCATCTCGTCTCTGAGGTGTTTGCGGGTTTGGGAATATCTTCTACGTCATCGTGTTGTACTTGTAGGTTTAGATGCACTTGTGTATTTTCTAATTAATCCAGTACTGATTGAGCTGTTGTGGTTGAAAGCCATGAAATAAATGTGACTTTAAACGATGCATCATAGAGGAAATATGAAGCACAGGTCCTGATTATAATAAGCAACTGAAACAACCCTGACTCATTTTCTCTCTCTGCCCGTTTCAAAATGATCGAGATGAATCATAATCTGTAACTGCTTTATGTCCGGTGAGCGCGCACACACACACACACACACACACGCACACACACACACAGGCATCACGTTCAAAGCTCCAGTTCTGACTCCAGAAGTTGACATTAGTGTCAGTCTTCCTTAATGGTAAACCAAGGAATTTTCCATGCAGCCGGGTTGACGTCTGTGCAGCTGAAGGAAAGAGGTCGGGCTAAATGTTACCAGCATGAGAAACAACGTTTCCTCTTTCTCTGCTTTCTAAGAACTCAGAAGTGAGAGCAAAGTATATATAAAAGAAAATATCCTGATGTTAATTGTTTAGTTTGGATACACAGATCGGAAACTGCCGTAACCGAGGTTACGTAACGTCACGTTTCATAACTGTAAGAACTGTAAAAACTGAAATATCTGTGGTGTCCTGAGTCCTGCTGTGTGTGTGTGTGCGTGTGTGTGTGTGTGTGTGAAAGTCGTCCTGTCACTTGACTTAGGACTTGTTCCTCTTGACTTAAAGTGAAATTCTGGTGTAAAATCCTTCCCGGGTCTTTTTTGGCACTCATCAAATAAGCCATCGAGACAGTTTTATTTTGTGTAACAACGATTAACAAGTGTGGCTCAGTGGTAGAGTGGGTCGTCCTCCGTCCGAGAGATTGGCAGTTCGATCCCCACCTCCCCACTGGACCCCGAATTGCTCCCCGTGCTGCGCATGGGTGTGTGAATGTGGTGTGAATGGTCAGATTAGATGGTCTGTAGATGTCCACTGCCGTCAGTGTGAATGTGACAAACACTGTGAAAGCACCTTGAGTAGTCAGAAGACTAGAAAAACGCTTTATAAGTACAAGTCCAGTTACCATTTAACGGCGAAATCAGTAACAGTAATTAATGTCATGTGGCCAACAGTGATTAGCTCGGGGCAGCACGGTGAAGGCATTCAAAGGTCTTTTTTAACCACTAATGCTGCTGAAAATAACAGCAAACCTCTGCAGCAGCATGAGAAGAGTCCCTACACACACAACAAAGCAGCAACAGCGTAGTTAGTGAAGCCAGAGTTTATTAAAGAGTGTTTTAAAGACTTACCTACTGGCCCCTGTACCAGCTCCTCTCATAGTAAAGTCCATTACAGTGGAAGGAGCCCATTGGTGCTTTGTTGTGTGTGTAGGGACTCTTCTCATGCTGCTGCAGAGGTTTGCTGTTATTTTCAGCAGCATTAGTGGTTAAAAAAAGACCTTTGAATGCCTTCACCGTGCTGCGCCGAGCTAACCACTGTTAGCCACGTCCAGCTGTTAGCGACTCTCCCGGATATATATATTGTATAAACCTGCGTTTAACCACAGTGTCTGTTGCACTCTGTCACATTTAGTTAATTGTTTGATTTATTTTTTGTTTTATTCTTTTTTTTTATTTGATTTATGTTTTTATGCTTATTGTTTCTCTGATCCTTTTGCATCTTTGTGTGAAACTGTTGCACAATCATTTCCCTCGGGATATATAAATAAAGCTTCTTGAATCTTGAATCTTGAATCTTGAATCTAGTGATGGAAGAAGTATTGAGATCTTAAAGTATCGAAATTAAAAGTATGCACTCGTATGGAAGAGTGTCAGCTTTGTTCGTGTTATATTATTGATTTATTATTGCTAATACATGAACTTGTAAGCAGCATTTTACTTATATATTTATTTCAGTTAAGCTTTTATATGAAAAATGTTATAAATAAAAATATTTTAGCATAAAGTACCAAGTATAAAGCAGCACGCAGTACCTCACAGACATATAGAGCGTATTGATTTAAGTGTCTGTGTTTCCTGTCGTGGAAACGTTTTAAACCTTTTAAAGAACAAATTATGCAGAAAGTGATGCATAGACTTATTTAGTTAAATAAGTTAATAATATTTCTAATATTTAATAATAATATTTCAAGCCTTTGAAAGGATTTACAACAAATGATGTAAAAACAAAAATCAAACATTAATTTGAACAAAATCTGAACATTTTTGTGTTTTTTTTCCGGGTAATTAAATAAAATATTTAAAGTTTAATGACTAAAATAACTCATAACTTTATATTAATAATGTGACGTCGTGATATCGTGACACGTGTGCGTTGGACCCACCTGGCGTCGGCGTCCTCGCGTCCTTTATATTTGTTGCAGGCAGCAGATCTTAAATGACGTCACTCGAGATCGTGTTTATTCCAGATCACAAGTATTTTAGTATGTTCAGCGTCAAATTTACTGAAACAACAGCAAAATGAAGAAATTTCATAATAAATGTGCGTGACTGTAAAACCAAGCATGTTTAATGTTATTTTAAATCGTAAAACAGTATTTAATGTTTTTAATTTTTGTCCAAACAGCTTAAATTAACACACATACGGTGTTTATGAGCTCCCACTAGCTTTATATATTTATTTTTTATTTATTTAAACTGTCTGCAATTGACTGATACTGAACAAACACTACTGTTTAAATATTAATGTTAATTTATTCTTTATTTAAATTGTCAGCAATATCGAACCTGATGTTTATTTGGCTTTTTAAAAACTTATTTATTTATTTTTTTTTCTCACTGTTCATTTTTTAGCATTGGTTGAAAAATGCACCGTGTTTGATTTTAAGGAATAAAGTGATTTTTAAATGAATTTAATATTTAATTATAAACATTAAACACGTTTCCTCCTGTTGAACTTCCAGACTCACACATGGTTTCTTGCTTTATTTTTATAATAATGTTAAATATTCTTTAATAAAGTTATTTGTTGAGTCATATCAGTGCAAAACAACAAAGAAAGTGTAAATTTGAAATAATAATATAATAATTAAACACATTTCCTCCTGTTGAACTTCCAGACTCACACATTGTTTCTTGCTTTAACCCCAAAACTGCATAATAACGTTAAATATTCTTTAATAAAGTTAGTTTAAAGTTTAATAAAGAGTCATATCAGTGCAAACCAACAAAGAAAATGTAATTTGAAATAATAATAATATAATAATTAAACACATTTCCTCCTGTTGAACTTCCAGACTCACAGATTGTTTCTTGCTTTAACCCCAAAACTGCTTAATAACGTTAAATATTCTTTAATAAAGTTATTTGTTAAGTCATATCGGTGCAAAACCAACAAAGAAAATGTAATTTGCAATATTCTCTATTATTATATTCACACCTGTCGCTGGGTTTTATTGGTAATAGGTGAAAATTTCCCTCTAAAATCACATTAAACACTAAAATGTACCAGTAAATGACGAATGAAAGTAGGGTACTGCTACTGTTACAGTATTATATTACCCGGTTATTCAAAAGCAATATAAACATAAACCTTTATTAGTCCCAAAGTCTCGTCTGACGCTCCATTATATAAGTTTATAATTTGTTAAATGTAAAAAAAGTAATTGTAAAACTTGTCACATCTGATCACGAGCCACACAGCATGGTTCAGGTTGTCCACTGACATTTTAATGAAAAAAGAACAATGTAATATCATGTACAATAATAATAATAATAATAATATTAATACAAAAATCTGTACATTTCGTGGTTTTGCAGTACATTTGGAAGACTGATACAAAATAACTGCAACAGGGAGGGAGGGAGGTATGTACACGTGTCGGATGTCTGGAGCCCATCGGCCTTCAGTCGCTTAAAAAAGCTACAGGATATAAATTTATATTGATGCAAACTCTTGTGCAGCACACCGTCATGTGCCGGGGTTACAGTACATGTGGCTTTGAACTTTTCAATCTGACATTCTCAAGTAAAACAAAAGGGATTAGAATAAAAAAGCTGAAGCAGCGTCAATGAAGAAGTAGGGTGTGTCGTCTGCATAGAGCAATTAAGGGACCGTGGCGTTGAAGAGGTTTTACTCAGAGATTTGACCTTTTTTTTGCACTACAATTTTAAAAATCAGCTGGGAGGAGGCCTCGGGGAAGACCCAGGACCAGGTGGAGAGATTAGATCTCCACACTGGCCTGGGAACGCCTCAGGATCCCCCAGTTAGAGCTGGTTAATGTGGCCCGGGAAAGGGAAGTTTGGGGTCCCCTGCTGGAGCTGCTGCCCCAGAGACCCGACCCCGGATAAGAGGCTGAAGATGAGATGAATCATAACACTGTGTCAGATTTAGAAAGGAGATGTAGTGGTTAGCACTGTTGCCTCACAGCGAGAGGGTTCCTGGTTCGAATCCCTCCCTTCTGTGTGTAGTTTGCATGTTCTCCCCGTGTCTGCGTGGGTTTTCTCCGGGTTCTCCGGTTTCCTCCCACAGTCCAAAGACGTGCAGGTGTTCGGTTCATTGATGACTCTAAATCACCCGTAGGTGTGAATGGTTGTCTGTCTCTGTTCGTCTCTATGTGTCCTGTGATAGACTGGGGTCCTGTCCAGGGTGGACCCCGTCTCACGCCCGATGCCAGCTGGGATCGGCTCTAGCACCCCCTCGCGACCCCAACCCCGGGATAAGCGGTTGAAGATGAATGAATGAATGAATGAATGAATGTAGTTTGGAAAGAAGTTCTTTCACCTCATATTTAAAAACCTTTAAATAAAGTTTACTTTAAAATCATTTTGGTTCAAGTTGAAGTTAAAAAATCCTCCGAACATCAGCGAGCTCTTGTTGTAGCTCAGCCGACGTTACACACTTCTGTTCACTGTCCTCTGCAGTAAAGCCTTTGCCACTTTGGTTCACTTAAACATCTACACTTCCCCCCCTTTACGACTTTTCCAGATTACGATTATTGATGAAGTGGCTCACGATAACGACGATCGACATAAAGAAAAAGAAACTGTACACACATTCGTGAAAATGTTCTACTTCTCTGTACCAAATCTAAAGCTGGTGTTGTTTTTAGGAAACACGTAACTATGATAATAATACTCTTTGGTATTTTTTATCAACTGTATAAACAAAACAAAAAAGAAGCAACATCATAGCAGCACTTTTAAGAACATTCAGATTCTCATATTATCCCCGTCTCTGTTTAAATAAATGTATTTGTTTCTCGGTTTGATGCCGTTAACACTACCCTGCTCCACCCTCTTGACATGAGCAGGCATGTTTCTATCAGTCTGACCAGCAATGAACAGTCCCGCAGACCAATAACTGCAAAGGACGAAGCAGCAGATCAGGAAATCAGTGCTGTCGAGTCAGAAGAAAACCCCTAAAAAGTGTTTTACCTTTTGTTGCATACAGAAAAGTTTTAGCTGCAGTATATTTCGACTTCTGCGATGAGACCAGCTCGCGAACAAATACTCTACTTGTACCTTCTTTGTTCCAGACATCGACCCTTTTAGTGTACTCTTTGGTTCTACGAGAAGGCACAAAGTTTAACTTCCACTATTTTCTAGCAGCACTTAAAAAAAAAAACATCTTTCTGGAAGCGTCTTGTTCATGCCGGACAGAGAAACTGAGACATGCCTGCGATTTAACAACCTCCTTCCTCTGTCATCTCGCAGTCACCGGACACTGAACACACATTCATGGGGACTTCATGGAGAATTCTTCCTGCAAAATGCACATTGGTTCGTAGTGCTGTGTTTTGTCATACTGTATGAAGTCAAAGTTCAAGCAGACTCTTGCATACAAAGTCCTACACCTTGCCGCTTCCCACAGCAGTACCGTTCCGCTTTTCCTCTACCCAAGGCCCAGCTCGGCGCGTGGTGCCTTTCGGAGCAGAGAGGTGATTTTAGGAAATCCCTCGAGTGAGGTCTGAGGTCTGAACAGTCATATTTCTGACTCTCGTCTCAGAGGCCGGGGCTCCAGCGGCACCGTGGCTTGGCTGTGTTCAGTCTCTGAGATGTTGTCCGTCTGGGTGCCGTCTGGCCCAACGCTGCCCCCGTTCCCTTCGTCCGTGTCCTCTTTGTTCTCCAGCGCCATCTCGTTTTCGTAGCAGAAGGAGTTGGAGTTTGAGAGGATGTATTTTTTCTCTGCAAGGTCTCTGGCACTGCACAGAGGGGTGCTCGGCACCTCGTATGTCTTATGGAAACGGGAATAGTCCACTTTGTAGTAGTTCTTCTCCTCGAAGAGCACAGGCTCGAACCGATGGCCCCAGAGAATCTCGCCGGCGACATAGGAGCTGCGGCACTGTGTCGTCATGGCAGTCGCCTCAACCATGCCTTCTAGGATGACCACGATTTCAAACTCTGAGCTCTCCAGGTCCTGTTTGCTCATGTCGTAGAAGGGACTGTCCTCGTTGATCTCATGGACGATGGTGATGGGGGAAACCAGGAAGATGCGGTCGACTCCGCTGTCGAAGCCAACATCTATGTCCATCTGGTCGAGGGGGATGTACTCCCCCTCTGCTGTCGTCCGCGATTTCAGAAGTTGCGCCCGCACATGTGCCTCAACCAGGTGGCTCTTCCTTAAGTTGCCAACACGCCACATCAGGCAGAGCTTGTTGTCCCTCATGGCCACTGTTGCATTATGGCTAAAAACCAAAGTTTCATTCCTCTTCTTGGGTTTTGCCATCTTTGCCATGACGGCGCCAATGATGAAGGCGTCAATAATGCAGCCCACGATGCTTTGGAAAACCACCATGAAGACCGCGACAGGGCACTCATCCGTCACGTATCTGTAGCCGTAGCCAATAGTAGTTTGAGTCTCAATGGAGAAGAGGAAGGCAGCAGTGAAGTTGCTCACGTTGGAGACGCACTTCTTGGTGTTATTCTCTAAGTCCCCGTGGAAGATGGCCACCAGCCAGAAGACGCAGCCGAAGAACAGCCACGACAGGAGAAAGGCGAGGCAGAAGATGATAAACATCCACCTCCAGCGGATGTCCACGCACGTCGTGAAGATGTCAGCCAAGTACCGCTGACCTTTCTCGCTCACGTTGATGAACTGCACGTTGCAGTGACCGTCCTTCTTTACAAATCTGCTCTGCGGCTGGTGCCTCGTGTGCACCTTGCTCTTGCCGTTCCCGTAACCGCTGGGTACTGCCATAGTGGCAAGCTTCATGCCGTCCTCCTCTGATGACACAATGCTGTAGCGGCTGGCTCGCACGCTTCCCATCACCACAGTCTGGGAGGGTTGTGCTGCTTCTGCTTTGGAAAACAGTCTGAGTTTTTGGAAAAAGCGTTGGAGAAACAGTTTTGAAACACTTGGGGGACCAACTCGCAGAGGAAATGGTGACAAGATGAGGCGGGCTGGAGGGACGCCTCTTCAGCCTCACTGGCCCCTGAGTGGAGTGCAAGACGAGGAGGATGATGCGATCACTCCTCTTTCATCAGCTGACTGGACCTCATCAAGTTCATCTGGAAGCAGAGAGATGGACGTCTGTTAGTCAAACTAGTTCAGGTAAACTTTAACAAAACCATGTCAAAGGGCATTTATTGACAACATTGTATAAAATAAGGTTATTTTTTCTAAGTGCTTATTGAACACGACATGTCAGAGCTGATGACTCGACGTGCGTGCAGCCTGAGAAAAACCATCAAACGCTTTAAACCCCAGGTCAACGAAGCTCGTCTCTCTGTGCCAACGATATTTCATCCAGTCATGACGAACAACAACAGTGATGTTTAACCCTCATCTCAAACTTCAACTTCCACTGAGAGAGGCCATCCTGTAATTGCACTCAGGGCCCGTTATTGGTCGTTTACAAGGTTGGCTTGTTTTCCTTGGCTGCCCCTCGCTGACTCCGTCATCTCTCGCTGGATTGTGGGTGACAGGGTCTCTACAGGATCCCATGAACTGACGCTTTTGCATAACTGATGGATCAAGTTATAAACTTCAAACTGAGGAAATTTTAGATCATTTTTATTTTAGCATCGAGTCAGCTGCAAGAGTTACGCAAGTTATGTAAAATGAACCAAAGCAAAACCCAGTCTGGAACTTAATACAGATGATTTTTCACATTACATGCAAACTTCTGACGTAGCGGTGGATCATTAATGCACACTTTCACGTGTAAAGCTTTCTCAATATTAAGACAGTTTGAGTTTATTTTGCATGTAATGAATTGCCATCTGGATGCTCCCTCAAAGTTAGTGTTTTTAAATGATCATAACATGATTATGACTCAGTTTTATCACTTTTGCAGAAC
This sequence comes from Echiichthys vipera, assembly GCF_963691815.1. Lineage (NCBI taxonomy): Eukaryota > Metazoa > Chordata > Actinopteri > Perciformes > Trachinidae > Echiichthys > Echiichthys vipera. Next base: position 2,593,836 of record NC_139843.1, read on the forward strand.
ATTAAACATCAGTTAAATGACATAATGTCGTGCTCATAGGTTCTGTGCACTTTGTTATTTGAAGCTTTAGTGCAAAGCTAAAGCAAAGCTGTGTGTTTGGCTGTGCAGAAGCGATGCACAGCTTGTTGACTCTCAGAGAGCCTTCGGGGATCGTTGCTCTCGCTGCAGTAATGGCCGTCCTGTGAGGATTCTCCCGGCACCGCTAAAACACCACTCATTAGTTTCGGCTGTCCTGGCAACAAAGTCTAAATCGACCTGCTGCGGTCTCACTCTCATCTCTTTTCTTTGTTGTTGTTGTTGTTGTTGTTAGGACGGATCTCTCTCTGAGGCATGAAAGTTAAAGGCGTGTGGTGAAAACTAGAACGTTCTTCAGGCCCGGAGGCTCGGTGTCACACACTGAATACACTGAACGTACACAGCTGCAGGTCACAGAGTCGTGCAGCAGATCCACAACTGCAGAGGTCAAACGAGCTGATGCAACGTATCAGTGAGGCTTTTCCGTACGTCGCATAAAGCTGCACATTCATATTAAAACGACTACACACGCGTGGAGTGTCTTCGTGTACGCAGGGCCCTAATTACGGAGGATGCTGTTGCTAAGTGACGCATTATCTTTTCTCAGATGATGACATTTTAAAACACCATGCAGCCGCTTTTCTTCAGATCATCTATACGCAGCCAAATCTACACTTATGAATGATTTAATAAATGAATAACGCAACAATAATAACAGTTTAAATTGCCATTCTAATGCTGTTATTATACTTTTGGTCCTGTGTGTTAAACAGTGTGTGACTGTTGGTAGACAGCCAGAGCTGATCCCTGAATGCACCAAATGCCAGCGACAAATGTTAACAGGTGCTGGGGGAAGAAACTGACTTCTGATGCAATCACACACACACACACACACACACACACACACACACACACACACACACACACACACACACACACACACACACACACACACACACACACACACACACACACACACACACACACACACACACACACACACACACACACACACACACACGCACACACACACACACACACACACACACACATATATCTCAAACTGAGACACACACACACACACACATATCTTAGACTGCGACACACACACGCACACATCCCTCAGACTGACACACACACGCACACACATCCCTCAGTCTGAGACACACACACACACATCCCTCAGACTGACACACACACGCACGTTCATCAGAAATAAGCACTTGTATTAAACTTCTGCACTGAGAGGAGCGCAGAGACGTGAGCGGGTGAACTTGTGGCGGCTCCTGTGAGCGCGGCGGCGGCAGGAGTCGTGCGTAAAAAGCAGGAAGTTCTGCGCGTCACGGAGAGTAAAGTAAAGTAAAGCACCACAGCCAAGAATGAAGCAGCACTCCTGACATTCACAAAGCACCTGTGAAGCACACCACGTCTCATAATAACATAGAATCAATGTGTGGAGCTCGTGTTTCCTCTACCTGTTGCTCATTTGTGGACCGGTTCGGATTCAGCCTGCTGAAATATAATCCAGAAGTGTCGCGCTCCGCTATCCTCCGCGTCTTTCCCGCGCGCTTGTTGTTGTTGTTGTTGTTGTTGTTGTTGTTGTTTATTTATAAGTGTGAAAAAAAACTCTCCTCACGTCTCCGGAGGACCGGGCTCGATAATGTGCTCCGTGATGAGTTCCTCCAAAGCGTTTTAAACAGCACTCACCGGCACGGCCCGCCCCCCGCTCCGCGCCCCGGCCAATGGAGAGAGGAGGGGAGCGCACAATGGGAACCAGGCGCAAGTACACACTGCGTTCCTGTGTCATTTGCATGTTTGACTGGTGTGTACGGAACACAACATGGGAGTGATGAGGAGCTAATTAAGCGAGTCCACTTTAATGTCAATGAGGGGTTAAATACAGATAAAGAGAAGGAGGGAGGGAGAGAGAGAGGGAGGCTGAGGAGGTTAAAAAACTGCAAAATAAATATGAGAAAAGCATCAATTCAGGGTTTTTCATGCAGGACTTAAATCTGGTGAATGTGTAATAGATGTTTAACAAACACAGGTTTCACATTGACTCTGCAGAAACACACATTTGGACACTTTGAACCCTTTTAAACACGGGAGAGCAAAACCGTTTTTCCACAGATCCACGTCCAAACAGTAATGGATCTCCTCTCTGTGTGTCCTCTAACCACCTGCTGCTGACGGAGCGCAGCCCCAACTGGCCATCACCCTTCATTTTTCTGATATCCGTTGTTTTTATAGATCTTATTTTTTAATGTGGGTATGGAAAATGTGTTCTGTCGGAAAGAATGACTCACTCAATAAAGGCCTACATGCCTGTATTATGATATGACTGTCTTTCTCCGCTGAGCTATCGAGTTGCCTTGGATGTTTAGACTATGCATCTGTTGCCCTATAATTTTAGTCCGGGCCGAAGCCGCGTTGTCTTAAAGCCATCGGCTAAATCGTTCCTCCTGCTTCCTAATTCATGATAAACATGAACCCGCAACTGCATGTTTTCCAAAAGGCTTTTGAACTGCTCTTTTTTTTCCTCCAGTCTTATTTTTAGTCGTGTTTATTTATAGCAGCACATATATTTAGCCCAAACCACCTGTGTCAGTGAACTGTGCAGGTTGTGTGTGTGTGTGTGTGTGTGTGTGTGTGTGTGTGTGTGTGTGTGTGTGTGTGTGTGTGTGTGTGTGTGTGTGTGTGTGTGTGTGTGTGTGTGTGTGTGTGTGTGTGTGTGTGTGTGTGTGTGTGTGTGTGTGTGTGTGTGTGTGTGTTTGCTTTCCATGCCCAATTTCCAGCAATAAAGAGAGCGATGCATGCAGTAGCCAGTGCTGCGTGTGGACCACAAGGTGGAGAGCTGGAGACTGGAATTAACTGGCGATTGCCACACACACACACATACACACACACACACACACACAGCAGACACACACACACACGCACACACACACAGCAGACAGCAGCACAAGACAGAGGAAGAGGGGGACGCTGGATGTGAACTTTTCATGCAACTCATGTAACTGGAACAGCATTGATAAGGTGAAATATGTCAACTGTTCTCAAATCAACTTTATTTATACGGCACTTTTCAAACTTTACAGTAGCACAAAACGTCTTACGGAAAATAAAAGCAGAACAAAACCAAAACAAAACATGAACAACAAAGAAACACCATGAAACCCAAACCTCCCGTCTCCTTTTCTGTATGAACCTTTGCGTCATCTCTGCGTCATCTCTGTCGATGCAAACTGAACATTATGTGGCTCCACATTAACGACCGTCCACCGGTGAACCTGCAGGATGGAGGCTTTTATTTTGAAGCAGCTGCTTTAAAGACCCAATCACAATGTTTGCAACAACATCCAGGTAGAAGATCCCTGTAGTTAGCAAACTGGGGGACAAATTTCAGTCCAAAGCAACTGGACTTGATTATTTGTCTAAGAAGACGTTTCACCTCTGATCCGAGAGGCTTCATCAGTTCATGTACACATCTGACCAGGACCAGGACCAGGACCGGGACCAGGCCGGGACTGGTCCAACTAGCTGGTGTGAGATCCAGGTACGACTGCCACTCTAACGACGGTCGTTGGCACTTGGAGCACAAAAGGTTTCAGTGACATCATCGGCCTTGTGAGAGGTTAAATACCTGGATCTCCACACCAGTTAGTTGGTCCAGTCCCAGCCTGGTCCTGGTCCTGGTCCAGTCCCGTCCTGGTCCTGGTCCTGGTCCTGGTCAGATGTGTACATGAACTGATGAAGCCTCTTGGATGAGAGGTGAAACGTCTTCCGGACAAATAACCAAGTCCAGTTGCTTTTGACTGAAATTTGCTTTGAGGAGAACAACGACCTGGACACATGAGAACATTCACAGACTAAAATCTATGTTTGATGCTTTTCATATCTCAATGAAAACACTTTTACTGACGTTAGGTTGGAGACATATGCTGCGTTCTTAAGCATTGGGACACGGGACGTCTCCTACCTGGGCTTAACTCGCTCCGACTTCAGAGCGTTCCAGACGATTGAAGTTGAACGGAAACAGAAAACATGGACGACCGCCATCAAATCCGTTTATTAACATATTGTGCAGCAGTGGATCACATCGGTTGATAGAGCGTTATTCAGCTTCATCAGCTGATCTGAGGTGTGTGTGTAAAAGCTCTGCATATGGATATCAAATAGAACTGGGTACAATATTATAAGTGCCTTTAATTTTGCAGCACAGCACTGTGACACTTGAGATTTAGCTTTTTATTTAATCAAAATGAGACATTAATGTGTATAGAAATTCTATTATGTATATTATAGGGCGACACGGTGGTGTGGTGGTCAGCACTGTCGCCTCACAACAAGAGGGTTCCTGGTTCTGTGTGGAGTTTGCATGTTGTCCCCGTGTCTGCGTGGGTTTTCTCCGGGTTCTCCGGTTTCCTCCCACAGTCCAAAGACGTGCAGGTGTTGGGTTCATTGATGACTCTAAATCACCCGTAGGTGTGAATGGTTGTCTGTCTCTGTTCGTCTCTATGTGTCCTGTGATAGACTGGCGTCCTGTCCAGGGTGGACCCCGCCTCACGCCCGATGTCAGCTGGGATCGGCTCCAACCCCCCGTGACCCCGATAGGGACAAGAGGCGGAAGATGAATGAATGAATAATATATATTATATATATATATGAAATTGAATATACGTATTTTATATATATATATAGCTGTGTCAGACAGCTCGCACAGCCATCTTTCATTATATATCTTTAAACCTCATCGTTACGGCTGAAGATGGAGTTTGAAGTGATTCGTGTCACAGAGGAAGTGAAAGTGATGTGGCGCTATTGTTCAATACTGTACTTTATATTTATATGAGTCACACTACTGGATTTTTTTTGCACAAATATTTGCAAAATGAATTTACCTTATCTTAAGTTATTGTTTTGCATTTAATTTACTACATTCAAACCGTTCTTTGTGTTCTTTCGGGGCGGTAGTAGCTCAGTCCATAGGTGACTTAGCTGGGAACTGGAGGGCCGCTGGTTCGAGTCCCTGTGTGGACCATGACTGGAGCGTGCACTGGTGGCTGGAGAGGTGCCAGTTCATCTCCTGGGCACCGAACCCCTAACTGCTCAGGGCACCAGTCACTGGCAGCCCCTTTGCTCTAACATCGCTCCATTGGTTGCATGTATATAGGTCCTGTCTGAGCATGTGTGTGTATTTCGGGCCTGCGTGTGTGTAACATGAAAAAATAATAGAGTGAAGATTGAATTTCCCCATTCGCGGGACTAATAAAGGAATTCTTCTTCTTCTTCATGTAAATGTATCTCAAAAAAAGCTCATAAAAACTGTTCTACACAACAAAATATGGACATTTTGTGCTATTTTATCAGCAGATCAGTGTTGAATACTTCAGGGTAACGGTAAAAGCAGAACCCCAGTGAGCTGCAGGTGAAGCGCATGTCTCCAAGGTCCAAAGGTTATGTTTGGGACGACCATCCCACCGCTACTGATAAAAGCATCCGTCGTCTCTGTAACAGGGTCAGAAGGTTGGTGAATGGACAGGTAGAAATCAGGGTGTTGCAGTAAATCAACCCCGTCCCGACTGCATGACTGGGTAACATCATGAGCTTTGGGTGGATCTATTTTGGAAAGATGATACAGAGAATACATGTTTTTTACTGGATTACACAGCATCTGGTTACTTGTGTCCGTCTGGTTAGTCGACATCAAAGTGACCTTTTCCGATCAGAGCTTTTGATCTTTGACGAGAACCATGAACCGACTCCGACAGGAACACGATCAGAGGAAGTGAGGACACAAACCAGACATTTAAAACATCACTTTATTGAAATTGCTGACACAGGTATTATCTGCCTGCTGATGCCATATCAACAAAATACAGTCTGTAACAACAGGTCCTCCAATGATTGTGTTCATAAGATATTTGAGGATATAAGAAATTATGTCATCTGCAAAAGTCTGAACATTGCTAATCACAAATAAATGTGTGTGAAGGTTCAAAAACTGGCTTTGAATTGCTTGATTTCCTGGTAATTACTAAACAAATGGGATTCCACCACCACAAACATAGAAAAACTTAACATTTTACATGTTTTTCATACAAACGGTTCACTTTACTCATAATAAGGGACACGGCTGTAGCTGCCCCTATGACTCCTGTTTACAATCCGCGGAGACTAGACTAGTGATGGTCGGGGTAAAATGTAGGATAAAATGTACAGACCTTCTTGAACACAGTTTCTTTTTACCCTTTAAAGTCAAATATACACAGCTGACGGAATAATCTCACCTCAATGTCCATTTAGTAGCAGTTCTGTCAACGTGGGCCCGGTGGCGTATCAGGACGCTGGCTGGTTATAAGTCTTTGAATTTGATGGTTGGTCCACTAATTTGGTCCAAATTGAAATATCTCAACTATTGAATGGATTTGTAAGTTTTTATATAGATATTAAGATATTCATGGTCCACAGAGGATAAATCCCACCGACCTGCAAAATCTATTTTTATGTATGTGATGTCATCTCAGTGTAATGTTCGTCTTCAGCGTGAGAAGGTGGGGATGTAGCCTTGGGAGACCTGAGCTACGACCTGTTAGGTGTTGGTCACATGACAGATGGAGGCAGCACAAATCACCCGTAGGCACTTTTTGGTAGCACTCTTTCACGCAGCTGTACTTGAGCTTAGGATCATTTCAAAAGCTTACACGCAGCCTATGCGCTGGATGAGCAACTGTCATTGGAACGAATCGGCGCCAGAAGCCAGAACGCAACGCTCTTACAGTACCTGAATAAATGGGCGGTCAGCATAGTGCCTTCATGGATGGCTGCCTCAAATATTGTGGCTCTTCTTTTTAGATTTCTGTCTTTGTGAGGTCGCTCGGCAGAGTCAAAGTGTCCTGATGTTGATTGTCTGCCTGAGATGTTGAAACAGTCGGTTCAGGGCAGCTATCGTTCACAAGTTCCACAGTTACTGTCGGGGGTTTCAGAAGTTTTTCATGATGGTTTTGCCGCTGTAACCTTGGAGAGGGGCGTGGGGAAGATCTAGGTGAATGTCGAGGGGAGTGTCTGGGAGAAGGCCTCAGCAACTTCTTGAGTTCGTAGTCCTCAGCGCTGACCTCAGGCACCAGCACCTTAGCGGTGTGATTAAACAAGGTGTAATCCACCCTATAGTTCCTCCGGCTCACCCTGATCATCTCTTGGAACAGCTGACCCCAGAGGATTTCAGCTGGAGTGTACGAGGTCCGGGTCTGATGCAGCATACCTGTGGAGTCATCCGTGTAGGTAAAAGACACCACCAGCTCAAAGTCTGATTTCCGCAGATCTACCAAACTCATCTTGTACAGTGGGCTGCCGGATTCGATCCTGTGGAAGACGGTGGTAGGTGTGACCAGAACGATGTCGCTCTGCTGGATGACCAGATCTTCGTATGTCACGTCCATTTTGCCTGTCGCGTGCACCGTGGAGCGGACGATCTGAGCCCGAGCCGTCCCCTCCACCAGGTGGTGCTTGCGGAAGTCCCCGACTCTCCAGGAAAGACACAAGTAACTGTCGCGAAGATTGATGACGGCGCTGTTGCTGAAGCCCACCGTCTGTGCCCTCTTTCTGGCCGAGGCCATTTTGGCGACAACAATTCCGATGACAAACGTGTCGATGAAGCAGCTGATGACATCTTGTATAGTGACAACGATGATGGCAACCATGCAGTTCTCGGACATTCCTCGGGCACCGTAGCCAATGGTTGTTTGAGTTTCAAGCGAGAAGAGGAAAGCAGCCGTGAAGCTGTGCACTTGGTACATGCAGGATTCATCTTCTACTGTGATGTCTCTGGTGTCACCGTTGGCGAGAGCGATGACCCAGTAGAGGATGCCGAAGAAAAGCCAGGACAGGATGTAAGACAGGGCAAAGATCAGGAACATCACCCTCCATCTGATCTCTACCAAGGTGGTGAAGATGTCGGCCACAAACAGCAGCCATGACTCAGGAACGTGGCGAAACACAACGTTACAGCTGCCCTCTTTGCGAATGTAACGCCGTTTCTTCGGTTGAGGTCCATTCTCAGTTTTCACAGCGACGTCATCGGTGGGGCTCACTGATGTATATGGTTTGTGCATTTTCCAGAGTCTGTAGGGGAGAAAGAAAATCACAGTGTGTCTTAGTAAATATCAGACATTGCTTTCACATTGCGTTGCGCTCTGACTTTTTATTTCCACGTTTAGACGAGCGTCTTTGGGGGGAAGTCTGCGTGCACACGGTGACGCAAAATGTGTGTAAATTGGATGTAGCGTGCACGTCAGGTGTGTAGGTGGAGCTCTGAAGCACTGCCACACAACAGCACCCAGAGCTGGTGCACGAGTAGAAACGTCCTTCTCCTTCTCTCCCTAACAGTGGAGAAGCAGGACGCCGTACAGTGTGACAGGGATCTGCAGCACGGTCTGCAGCCTCCCACCGCCTCGGCTCCACCCAGGACACTTGAACGTCCCACTGATGGAAACAGTCCCACATGTTTGTTGTTGTTTACCTGAACTCTGCACACGGATGTTACGGCAACACGTACGCCACGAGAGCCAGCGTGAGCAGATCAGAGCGCACTTTAGTGTTTTTACCTTTACACGCAAACACAACGCTGGAGCAGATCAGAGCTCACTTTAGTGTTTCTACCTTTACACGCAAACACAACACTGGAGCAGATCAGAGCTCACTTGAGTGTTTTTACCTTTACACGCAAACACAACGCTGGAGCAGATCAGAGCTCACTTTAGTGTTTTTACCTTTACACGCAAACACAACGCTGGAGCAGATCAGAGCTCACTTTAGTGTTTTTACCTTTACACGCAAACACAACGCTGGAGCGGATCAGAGCTCACTTTAGTGTTTGTACCTTTACACGCAAACACAACGCTGGAGCAGATCAGAGCTCACTTTAGTGTTTTTACCCCTTTACGTGGAAACACAACGGTGGAGCGTTTTTATTATTTCCACTCTGGAGGGGGGTGTACTGGTTTTAAGCCCCAAAAACTCCTCATCTGATCCACTATTTTAGCGCTTTGACCGGTAACCACAAAAAAAAACAACCTCAGCATATAGTTTGAAAGTAAGAGGTTATGTAAAGATCATATAATACTCAGTCAACACACACACGCACATTGCTTTGTTTAGTAATAGTGAAGTGCCAAAGTTTCTATATTTCTAGTTCATGCCAATAAATCTGTCTAATGAATCGCAATTAACGACATTCACCTGATCAGCGCTCAAAAAGGCAACTTTAATTGTCTTATAATTGTCAATTTGGACTAAAAGCTTTGTAGTTTGCTGCTCTGTGGTTCAGCTGACCCGGCACATTGGGATGAGGTCATTAGAGTAATGCAGGTCATGACTGCAGACGAGCAGACAGACAAACGTCTACTGAAAGCTGTCTGATCGCTGACCCACATGGAGATGTTGGAGTCCACAGTTGCAGCACAAGTCTGACACGGAAACCCAGATTTGTAGTCGAATAGTAGAAGAGTTACACATTTTAAACATTTCATTTTTTTAAAAAACAAAACAAAACGTCAACCGTGTGTTTAGAGAACTCAAACTATGAACGGGGTCAAATTGACCCCGAGGAGAACAGGAGGGTTAAACATTATCATAATCAATGTGTGACTCAAGTGAAGTCGGGTACTTTATGTTTTTATTTAACAGAATGAAAAATATCACTGATGTTAAACTGCATGGAGGGATTTCTGTGTGTGTGTTTTAAAGTAAGTCTGTTATTTTAAGTGCTATTTTGTGTTATTTGTAACATCTGGAATGAAAGTAACGTCCGTTATCAAGGACAGCAGCATGAATTTGACCTCATATAATATTTGAATATTAAAATAAACAATAATAATAATGATTAAATCATCCAGATTATCAAACTGACCCAAAGGAACACCGATGCCACAAGTACATGTACGATAAGAACAATAAAAAATATATATAATCATGATCATTTTATGTTTTTTATGAGTTGTCCCCATAAAATGAGGAAAAGTCATAAATATAAAGCAAAAAAACAAAAAAAAATGACGTTATTTAGAGATTTTAAACGTTAAATGGGGTCAAATTGACCCTGAGGAGAATAGGAGGGTTAAGTTGCTGGGGTCAAATTGACCCCTAGAATAAATGGTGTTAGTAAAATTTGAGGGCAACAGGAGGGTTAAAGCAAAATGAAGCTTAAGGTTGCAGCATTACATAAACACAAAGACACAAATGAAGTCCCAGACTAGTGCATGTATTGACTGCAGTCAGTATCTGAGTTACTGATTGACATGATTGGCGTGTTTCCACAGTTGGAAAAGGAAACGCGTTTAACCCTCCTGTTGCCCTCAAATTTGACTAACACCATTTATCTTAGGGGTCAATTTGACCGCAGCAGTTTAAACATCTGGAAAATGATCAGAATCAATGTTGTTACTTAAGTCTTTATGTCCTTATGTACTCTGAGGGTATTTGTTGACGACCTAAATATCATTTGAAATTAAACACAAAGCACCAAACACCTTCTTGCATACACACATCCAGAATAACAACAACGTGACTTTGGAAATATACAGAAAACTAAATGAATGATCGTACAGATACACCTGAAATTGGATGCAGGGATGTTTGTTTGTGTGTTTTAAAGTAAGTAAATCATTTGTAAGGACTATTTTTTGTTATTTATAATATTTGGACATGAAAGCAAATGTCCAATATCGAGGACGGTGGCGTGAACGGGGTCAATTCAACGACAAAATATCATGTCACTTTTAGGTTTTTCCCAGTTTTCCTCATAAAATTAGGAAAAGTCATTAAATATGAAGCAAAAATACAGATGTCAACCGTGTTTTTAGAGATGTTAGACACTGAATTGGGTCAAATTGACCCCAAGGAGAACAGGAGGGTTAAAACGAGCAGTAGAATTCGTTTTCAATACATGGGAAACAACAATCTGTGTGATTATGGAATATTTTGGTGCTGCAAAACAGATAATTCAGAATAATCCCAAAGGGCTTTCCCTGGTGCTCGACTACAGAAAACAGCTCAACCCGCCCATTTGCCCATTTTCCGACTTTTCTTTCCCCCGGGCTGTTGTTGTTGGAGGAAACCATTAACAGTGGAGTCTTCCGTGTATCAAAAACATCGACTGATCACTGGAAATCTCCAACCTCTTGCTCTCCTTCCTGTAGCATCATGTAAATACATAAGGAGCAGCACTTTGAACCGTCAAACGGGACAAAAAAACAATGAGTTATTAAACAAAAAGTCTGTTGTGCCGCTCGTTTTAAGTTCTTTTTCCGTTATGGGTTATACTTTTAATTATATTCACATGTTTTCATTCATATTTCACGTTTTTTTGGCTGTGCGTTGATTGCTCCGGTCCTTTTTTTTAAAGATAGCAATCTGGGAATGTTTACTATTTATGATTTTCCTTTTCCTGCCTCTGAACTGTCAATACGTTTAATCACAAGAGGGCAGCTGCTTGGAGATACAAGACCACTGCAACAGCTTTTGATGGGCTGTTACTTTTCTTTTTTCTTCTGCAGATTTCTTCTTCTTTTACAATGAATTCAATTCATTCATTCATCTTCAACGACTTATCCGGGGGGTCGGGGTCACAGGGGGGCTGGAGCCGATCCCAGCTGACATCGGGCGTGAGGCGGGGTCCACCCTGGACAGGACGCCAGTCTATCACAGGACACATAGAAACGAACAGAGACAGACAACCATTCACACCTACGGGTGATTTAGAGTCATCAATGAACCGAACACCTGCACGTCTTTGGACTGTGGGAGGAAACCGGAGATCCCGGAGAAAACCCACGCAGACACGGGGACAACATGCAAACTCCACACAGAAGGGTCCAGGTTGGGATGTGAACCTGGAACCTTCTCGCTGTGAGGCGACAGCCCCCCCGCGACCCAGACCCCGCGATAAGCAGTTGAAGATGAATGAATGAATCAATGATGAGTAGGGGCAATAGCAGCTACGATACAGTGAGACACACCACTGATGGTGTTTTTATGGCTACAAATTCTATAATTTATATTGAGGACACCGAGGATGCGGCTCACACCTGTGCTCCACAGAAATACCTCCACTCTACATCAATGCAACTCCGCTAATGGACAAAATTGCTGTTGGACAATAAGGCAAATGCATCAAATGGTGAAGAAACATGGACTTAAAAAAATCTGTTTAAGGACCAGAAGTGTGTCTGTGTCTTTTGCCCCAGTAATGTGACTGTCATGGCTGAGTCTGGTATTCCCCAAGAAGTGCACAATCCCCTTTCCAATCCCAATTCCCAATCCCCTTCACTTAGCCCAAATGCCACCTCCACACTGACCCAAACAGAATCACCTGAGCCCAATCCCCAATCACACCCAACACGGTCCCTATCCCCTGAGTGCTAATTGCACCACGCCCACTCAGACAGACTTTTAAGCAGCTGATTCACAAGCCCCAGATGTCTGGTCTCGTCGATTGTTCACAAACTCCTGAACTGACTCGCGTTCAAACTCCTGGCCTCAGTGCTTTGACACAGTATCCCCTCTTGGAACAGAGTATTATTGTTTTGTTTCCCCTGCACGGCGTGTGGTACTTTAGTTATCCCTGTTGATTCCTCGTTCTTGATAAATGTTTACTGAGCAATACAAGTCCATGACAGTTACACTCTCTGCGAACATACAACAATGTCTCCATGCAAAGGTTTGCTGTTGTCCAAGACCTTTTTTTTCTGGGTGGAGGTCAAAGAACAGCTGTCAGAGGGCCAATAAAGGAAGCGCCAAAGGACTGAACTGGTCTAAGTTAGCAGGGGAAAAACGAATGTGGAAACTGGAATAGTGTCACGGTGCGATCACGGGCAGAGGAAGGATCAATCACAGCCAAACCACTGAGAGCATCCTCTACGCCCAAAACAAATGGGGTTTGAATCACCGCTATCTGACTGAGTGAACTGGGCTCCAGTCACAGACTCCACTTTCTCCTGGCTACAGCAGACGTCCCCACTGCCAGACTTTGGAGCTCACTCCATGAGGTCATAGAAATAGCGTCCTATTAGCTTCCCATAATCCCTTCCTAACCCCTGATATGGACGAAAAGGAGAAAAACGCAGCATCCTACTGGAAAACCAAGAGACGCTGAGTAACTGTGGCATTTATAGGCTATCAGTCTGAGATCAAGCCTCTCTCAGACCTGCAGATGTAGAAGAATATTTTTAGTTATCTTCCTCAGTAGCACCGCACAGGTGTGTCTCGTCTTTCACAACTGGAGCTGTTTTCATATTTGAAGCCCGGAAAATGTCAAGAGAAATAAGGCCAGTTTCTCTTTCACACATGCAGCACGCAACCGGAGATTCCCCGTGTCTCACTTACTGGAAATACTCCGTTTGGTTTAGGTGAGGAGGGGCGCTGGGTAGAGCGCACAGCAGACAGGGCATGACACGGCTTACAGCGCGTTGTCAGAGCTGGTTCTTAAATGGGTCTTTTGGTGATAAGCAACTAACAACTTTGATTTTGATGTTGGTCTTACCGACAGAAGTTCCTCTCCACCCCAGAGGTTTGTTTTCCTCCGCTGTTGGACGATGCATAAGCGTCGTCGACATGTTCATTCAAACTCTGACAGTTTACCGGAGAATGAACAGCTTCGTTTACACATGGGCCCACTCAGACATTAAACGGTCTTAGAGCGAGGGAGCTGGCGGGGTAAACTCCGTCTGATTCGTACATTTGTGTTGTGACATACAGCCACGCCCGCTAATGTCTAGATAATCTGAGGTTTGTTGTGCTTGTGTAAAAGGGGTCTTGGCTGCGTAAATGTCAGTCTTAGTTAAGTACCAGAACTGCAATGATGAAGGCATTAAAAGGTCTTTTTTAACCACTAATGCTGCTGAAAATAACAGCAAACCTCTGCAGCAGCATGAGAAGAAGAGTCCCTACACAGAAAACAAATTAGCAACAACGTAGTTAGTGAAGCCAGAGTTTATTAAAAGAGTGTTTTAGGGCGCACTCGCACTGTCCATCCTTACCCAAACAGGTTTTAAGGGTAAAGCCTGGTTCGTTTCACCAGTGTGAGTGCAACCGTACCACAACTAACTGCGTCCAGCTTGCCGGCCACAGAGCATTTGGGAGAGGTGGGCTTTAGTACTGTGCACGTTTGCACATGTACGAGCACGACACGCGCACGTGTACGAGCGTGAGGCCTACGGCGGTTCTGAGGTCATTTCCTGTGCGCCTGTTGGGACGTAGAAAAAAGAAGGAGGGACCATGCGCGGACATTTCAAACAATGGCGGTGAAAGGTTCACGTTGGTGTGATGCGGAGGTGGAGTGTTTACTGCAGATTTGGTCGATGAAAAGATTCAAAAACAGTCGACAAGACGCACAAAAACTCTGAGGTCTACGGAAAGATCTGGAAACAAAGCCATGCATCGCCATGACGTCATCAATGCGTGTGACGTGTTACGGCGTGATGACATATAGGCAGCAAGAAGCATTCTCCGAGGCCCAGGTAGTGTGAGTACAAACGGGCTGGAGGGGGGGACAAGGACCCTAAAGCACGGGGCACGGGACGGAGGCACAGTGGGAGGGCGCCCTTAAAGACTTACCTACTGGCCCCTGTACCAGCTCCTCTCATAGTAAAGTCCATTACAGTGGATTACCAAAGTCAATCCCAAAGGAAGGAGCCCATTGGTGCTTTGTTGTGTGTGTAGGGACTCTTCTCATGCTGCTGCAGAGGTTTGCTGTTATTTTCAGCAGCATTAGTGGTTAAAAAAGACCTTTGAATTACCCGTAGTCGGTGAGTTACCTACAGTAGATGATGGTCGGCACACCTGCAGTTTGGAGAAGCAGGCAGGAGTGCTGACTCAGAAGCTAAGAAATGAACGAGTGAACGAAATGAATGAATGAGGGCAGCAGCTAAATATGTTTTAGACACTTAAAAGAAGGAACAACTAAAACAAAATCAGTTTCAGTTTGAATGTACGTTATATTCAGAACACTTTCACAGTAGTTTCCACAGGACTTCCCCCTCTCTTTCAGCCATTAAGTCTGCCTCTGTCAGAAGTTCTTCCTCTGTATTTTATTGTTATTGTATTTTTAATTCCATAAACCGTTGAAAGTCTGGACCCAAAGAAGCTAGTCTGTGGCGTAATCGTGTGCGACACAGTTACTACAAAGACCATTTACTCTGAGTGAGCCCAAATACAGCCGCTTGATTTCTGATGTATTCTGGGAGATTTGGTGAATACGTTTATATCGGCAGAGAAAAACAAACCTCCGACGGTTTAGAAGAAGGATGATTTACACAAAGATGGTAGAGACAACGTGATTAAGGAACTTCTCTCAGTAAGGACGGACTCCAGTCTTTCTCCAGAACAGATTCTCGTGACATTGCTCGGGTTCATACGTGAAAACTTATGTGGCAGCGCAGCTAATTGGCCCATTTTAGCATGCTAACAGGCTAGCTAAGATGGTGCACATGGTAAACATTACTAGCTATACATCAGTGTTAGCATTGTCAATGTGACCATGATAGCATGTTTGGCGTTATATCCCGACAGGACCCGGCTCTATCTTCTTTGTTACACGTTATTACAAACTATAATATCTTTAGTAGGAATTTGTACTGATGGTCATCCTAGAAACTAACAAACTGATTAATTGATAATACAAATAAATAACAGCCCTCCTATTTGGTTATTGCTAACCAGTGGCGTGCACAGACTTTTTGAAGGGCAGGGGCGAAAAGGGAAAAAATGGGCACATATAGCGCATCCTCACCACTGAAGAGGGCACTTTAGCACAGGGTTTGGCTCCCAGAGGGCACTTTAGCACAGGTTTTGGCTCCTAGGGGGCACTTTAGCACAGGTTTTGGCTCCCAGGGGGCACTTTAGCACTGGTTTTGGCTCCAAGGGGGCACTTTAGCAAAGGTTTTGGCTCCCAGAAGGCACTTTAGCACAGGGTTTGGCTCCCAGGGGGCAGTTTAGCACAGGGTTTGGCTCCCAGGGGGCACTTTAGCACAGGTTTTGGCTCCTAGGGGGCACTTTAGCACTGGTTTTGGCTCCCAGGGGGCACTTTAGAACAGGTTTTGGCTCCCAGGGGGCACTTTAGCACAGGTTTTGGCTCCTAGGGGGCACTTTAGCACTGGTTTTGGCTCCCAGGGGGCACTTTAGAACAGGTTTCGGCTCCCAGGGGGCACTTTAGCACTGGTTTTGGCTCCTAGGGGGCACTTTAGCACGGGTTTTGGCTCCTAGGGGGCACTTTAGCACAGGTTTTGGCTCCTAGGGGGCACTTTAGCACTGGTTTTGGCTCCCAGGGGGCACTTTAGAACAGGTTTTGGCTTCCAGGGGGCACTTTAGCACTGGTTTTGGCTCCTAGGGGGCACTTTAGCACAGGTTTTGGCTCCTAGAGGGCACTTTAGCACAGGTTTTGGCTCCTAGGGGGCACTTTAGCACAGGTTTTGGCTCCTAGAGGGCACTTTAGCACAGGTTTTGGCTCCCAGGGGGCGCCAAAACCTAATTCAGTATTTCCCACTTCAGCGGTGGAGCTACTGTTCATCCAGCAGTTGTGCTGTAATTGTATTTTCTTGCACTGTAGAGTCGGGACTAACGAGACATAATGAAGATGAATGCTCAGGCGGTCCACGCAGTGTCGTCAGTCTGACCAAGAAACTGAGATAAATGAATGAATAAATAAAGTCTGAGCCCCTCCAGTATCTCAACACAGCCATCAAAGTGAAATCCAGAAAGTCCCATCTTGTTGCACGATGTGGTCAGCGGATACACTCAACCTCAAAAGACACAATTAATCCACCATTAATTCGACATTTTCGACCGTGATGTAACTGTTGTCGGAGTGATTTTGACCATTATAGCATCTGGAGTATCAGGCCGTGAAAAGACTTCTTAATCAACACTGAATGTTTTTTAAATGGTTCAAGATACTGAGGAGGAATTTCCACCACTTAGCATTCGACTTAATATACGGTATACTTGTAATATGTTGGATTCTTTGATTCTTCAAGGAGCTGTTGGACAATCGCCACGCTGAGCATTAAAAATCTCTGCTAATGAAGTTATTTGTATTTTCACTGTGTTGTGGCTGAACCCACTGAGCAGAACCTCAGCTCTGATAAGTCTGTGAATGTTCTCATGTGTCCAGGTCGTCGTTATCCTCAAAGCAATTTCAGTCAAAAGCAACTGGACTTGGTTATTTGTCAGGAAGACGTTTCACCTCTCATCCAAGAGGCTTCATCAGTTCATGTACGCATCTGGCCTCCTGTGACCCCAACTACTGTCGTTCAGACTCAATAGAGCACTAACGAAGTCGAAACCAACTGTCACTCTAACGACGCTCGTTGGCACTTGGAGCACAAAGGGTTTCAGTGACATCATTGGTTTTGTGAGAGGTTAAAGACCTGGATCTCACACCAGTTAGGGCGCACTCACACTGTCCTTCCGCACCGGGCCAAAACCGTTTTTTCAGCTAAAGCCTAGTGCGTTTGAGCAGTGTGAGTGCACCCGCTCCGCGCATTACTGCGGCACGCTTGCTGTCCACGGCCCGTCGGATAGAGTTGGGCTTTTGTAGAGCCTGTTTGCACGTGTACGAGCACGAGGCCTACGGCGGTTCTGAGGTCATTTCCTGTGCGCCTGTTGGGACGTAGAAAAAAGAAGGAGGGACCATGCGCAGACATTTAAAACAATGGCGGTGAAAGGTTCACGTTGGTGTGATGCGGAGGTGGAGTGTTTACTGCAGATTTGGTCGATGAAAAGATTTAAAAGCAGTCGACAAGACGCACAAAAACTCCGAGGTCTACAGAAAGATCTGGAAACAAAGCCACGCATCGCCATGACGTCATCAATGCGTGTGACGTGTTACGGCGTGATGACGTATGGACAGCAAGAAGCATTTGCGCGAGGCCCAGGTACTGTGAGTACAAACGGGCCTGGGGTGCGGTGCGGAAGGACAGTGTGAGTGCGCCCTTAGTTGGACCAGTCCCAGCCTGGTCCTGGTCCTGGTCCTGGTTCTGTCCCAGCCTGGTCCTGGTCCTGGTCCAGTCCCAGCCTGGTCCTGGTCCTGGTCAGATGCGTACATGAACTGATGAAGCCTCTTGGATGAGAGGTGAAACGTCTTCCTAGACAAATAACCAAGTCCAGTTGCTTTGGACTGAAATTGCTTTGAGGACTCAGCCCTGATGGCTCTCTCTGTGTTGTGTTGACCCACTAGGTTGAGCTGTTCTCTCCACATTCACTCTGCCCATTTGTGGAGCGTCTGACCTGAAACAAGCAGCTCTGTGTACAAAACAGGGGATTATTACACAGAACAATCTCTTACAACCAAAACACATCCTGACCTTTGGCATAAAGTTTCCACTACACTATTTATGAACAGAGCTGCGAGACTTGATATTTTTGAGAGTGTCCTCTTGTGTCCTAAAGTAAGACTAAAGGTCCTTCACCCGCTGTTGACAATCGAGGGGTGATCTCTGGAAATAACTGAGGCAATAAGCTTGTTTCCTCTCCTGCTTGGGGCACTTACAACTCCATTACATGCTCACTTGCTGTAAATGACATAGTGCAACCCATACGTGGTTCACTGGAACAGAACCGTGTACACAGGTGGCTAGTCTTAGCTCTGGCCCGGGGCTTTCTGCCACCTCCAATGACCTTCAAAACCTTACGGATGCAAAACATTTTCATCTTAACAAGTCACTTAGCCTAACACTCGCTTTTCAAATAACGTCTTTGGCAGCGGTCACTTCTTGTCTCAGGAATATCTCTAGAAACAATTGTCGGATCTGTTGGAAGGTCTCCTCGTGTCCAACAGTTTGTTTAAAGGCCACAGTGCTGAGACTTCACGAGATGTTTCTACATGATCGAGTCAGGATTGGTGCCTGGAGGTTAATGGTTTATCCAAGCTTGAAAGGGCCAAGTGGACCAGAGCACCAAAGAGTTTGGTTTTAGTTTGCTTCATCAGAAATAGCTCAACGTTGCTTTTAAACAGGAAGAGCTGGAAACCAGACGCAGAATTTAACCTCTGAGACGAAGGTTTCGGCTCCCAGGGGGCACTTTAGCACTGGTTTTGGCTCCCAGGGGGCCCTTTAGGACAGGGTTTGGCTCCCAGGGGGCACTTTAGGACAGGGTTTGGCTCCCAGGGGGCACTTTAGGACAGGGTTTGGCTCCAAGGGGGCACTTTAGCACAGGTTTTGGCTCCCAGGGGGCACTTTTGGACAGGGTTTGGCTCCCAGGGGGCACTTTAGGACAGGGTTTGGCTCCAAGGGGGCACTTTAGCACAGGTTTTGGCTCCCAGGGGGCACTTTTGGACAGGGTTTGGCTCCCAGGGGGCACTTTTGGACAGGGTTTGGCTCCCAGGGGGCACTTTAGCATGCTGTTTTCATCCTCCGCCTCCCCCGTGGACGCCTGTGTTGCTAACACTTAAATATGAAGACTAAAATATAGAGAACTTTGATTAAGTGCATCAATAGAAATTTAGGTTTCTACTGTGGATTAGGGCTGTTTTTTGATAGGATACATATTGTGATACAGTCGTTACGGTTCAATACATTACGAACTGTAACCAAGGCGATGTATTACAATTAAATTTGGGGGGTGAAATGGTCAAATCGTTGAAGTGGCACGACAACACTGGTGTCTAGTGGTCTGCACTTTAAACAACAACTGTCATACCTAACTTTTGCCTTATTCAGGAGCGTTATTAAGCTCCCTTACCGACAATTCAACAGTGGACGCCTTAGGTCGTCTTCCCTGGAGCTGTAAAATGGAGCCCTACAGCTTCTGCAGGACAGTGATGTCAGCGGAAATCACTGGTGAAAATCGGTAGTGTTTTTTTAACCGAAAAAACGTTGGCAATGTTTTCTGAACCGCGGTAACAAGTTCTCATTTCATACTTGTCACGCTGCACTGTTGCAGTTCTAGACACGTGGTTAGCGCTGTACTTCAAACAAAACAGACAACAAAACTACTTGGTTAGGGTTAGTCAACAAAGCAATTTGGTTAGGTTTAGGCAACAAAACTACTTTGTTAGGGTTAGGCAAACAAAACTACTTCGTTAGGGTTAGGCAACAAAACTACTTGGTTAGGGTTAGGCAAACAAAGCTACTTGGTTAGGGCTAGGCAACAAAACTACTTGGTTAGGGTTAGGCAAACAAAGCTACTTGGTTAGGGCTAGGCAACAAAACTACTTGGTTAGGGTTAGACAGCAAAACTACTTGCTTAGGGCTAGGCAACAAAACTACTTGGTTAGGGTTAGGCAAACAAAACTACTTGGTTAGGGTTAGGCAACAAAACTACTTGGTTAGGGTTAGGGAAACAAAACTACTTGGTTAGGGTTAGGCAAACAAAGCTACTTGGTTAGGGTTAGACAGCAAAACTACTTGCTTAGGGCTAGGCAACAAAACTACTTGGTTAGGGTTAGGCAAACAAAACTACTTGGTTAGGGTTAGGCAACAAAACTACTTGGTTAGGTTTAGGCAACAAAACTACTTGGTTAGGGTTAGGCAAACAAAACTACTTGGTTAGGGTTAGGCAACAAAACTACTTGGTTAGGTTTAGGCAACAAAACTACTTGGTTATGGTTAAACAACAAAACAACATCGTTAGGGTTAGGCAACAAAACTACTTGGTTAGGTTTAGGCAACAAAACTACTTGGTTAGGGTTAGGCAAACAAAACTACTTGGTTAGGGTTAGGCAACAAAACTACTTGGTTAGGGTTAGGCAAACAAAGCTACTTGGTTAGGGTTAGGCAACAAAACTACTTGGTTAGGGTTAGGCAACAAAACTACTTGGTTAGGGTTAGGCAACAGAGCAATTTGGTTAGGTTTAGGCAAACAAAACTACTTGGTTAGGGTTAGGCAACAAAGCAATTTGGTTAGGGTTAGGCAACAAAACTACTTGGTTAGGGTTAGGCATCAAAACTACTTGGTTAGGGTTAGGCAACAGAGCAATTTGGTTAGGTTTAGGCAAACAAAACTACTTGGTTAGGGTTAGGCATCAAAACTACTTGGTTAGGGTTAGGCAACAAAGCAATTTGGTTAGGGTTAGGCAACCAAACAACATTGTTAGGGTTAGGCAACAAAACTACTTGGTTAGGGTTAGGCAACAAAGCAATTTGGTTACGGTTAGGCAACAAAACTACTTGGTTAGGCAACAAAACTACTTGGTTAGGGTTAGGCAACAAAACTACTTGGTTAGGGTTAGGCAAACAACACTACTTGGTTTGGGTTAGGCAACAAAACAACATGGTTAGGGTTAGGCAATTATAAACTACCTGGTTAGGTTAAGGCGTCAAAACGGTTTGGTTATGCAACAAAACAACATGGTTGGGTTTAGGCAAACAAAACTACTTGGTTGGTGTTAGGCAAACAAAACAACTTGGTTAGGTTTAGGCAAAAAAAACAACTTGGTTAGGGTTAGACGGCAAAACTACTTGGTTAGGTTAGGCAACAAAACTACTTGGTTAGGGTTAGGCAAACAAAACTACTTGGTTAGGTTTAGGCAAACAAAACAACTTGGTTAGGTTTAGGCAAACATAACTACTTGGTTAGGGTTAGGCAACAAAACAACATGGTTAGGTTTAGGCAACAAAACAATTTTGTTAGGGTTAGGCAACAAAACTACTTGGTTAGGGTTAGGCAACAAAACTACTTGGTTAGGGATAGGCAACAACACTACTAGGTTAGGGTTAGGCAACAACACTACTTGGTTAGGGATAGGCAACAAAACAATTTGGTTAGGTTTAGGCAAACAAAACTACATGGTTAGGGTTAGGCAAACAAAATTACTTGGTTAGGGTTAGGCAACAAAACTACTTGGTTAGGGTTAGGCAGACAAAACTATTTGGTTAGGGATAGGCGACAACACTACTTGGTTAGGGTTAGGCAAACAAAATTACTTGGTTAGGTTTAGACAGCAAAACTACTTGGTTAGGGTTAGGCAACAAAACTACCTGGTTAGGGTTAGGCAACAACACTACTTGGTTAGGGATAGGCAACAAAACAATTCGGTTAGGTTTAGGCAAACAAAATTACTTGGAGAGGGTTAGGCAACAAAACTTCTTGGTTAGGGTTTGGCAATCAAAACTATTTGGTTAGGGATAGGCAAACAAAACTTCTTGGTTAGGGATAGGCAAACAAAACTACATGGTTATGTTAAGACTCCTGTGATAGTGTCCCCACTTGTCTGTAGGGTTAATGTTTGATTCTAGACCGTTTCCACTGAATTCAAACTACTTGGTTGGTGTTAGACAACAAAACTGCTTGGTTAGGTTTAGGCAACAAAACAATATGGTTAGGGTTAGGCAAACAAACTTACTTGGTTAGGGATAGGCAAACAAAACTACATGGTTAGGGTTAGGCAAACAAAACAATTTGGTCAGGGATAGACGACAAAAGTGTTCGGTTAGGGTTAAGCTAAAAAAATGACATGGTTATGTTTAGGCAAACAAAACTACTTGGTTAGGGATAGGCAAACAAAACTACTTGGTTAAGGTTAAGTTTAAAAAAATACACGGTTATGTTTGGACTCCTGTGATAGTGTCCACACTTGTCTGTAGGGTTAATGTTTGATTTTAGACCGTTTCCACTGAATTCAAACTACTTGGTTAGGGTTAGGCAATTATAAACTACCTGGTTAGGTTATGGTGTCTAAATGGTTTGGTTAGGGTTAGGCATAACATATGACATGGTTATGTTGAGACTATTCCTGTGATAGTTTCCACACTTGTCTGTAGGATTTATGTCTGTGCCACTGAATTTGAATGAGCCAGTGTTTCATCACAGTTTTTTTATTTGACTTTAAGTAACTTTGAATTTGTCATAACGACCAACATGACCTTTGAGGTTACCGGTCTCGCCGTATTCACTGTTTAAAAGATCAATAGCCTTGTATTTATGAAACAGAGTCAGTCCTGTTGTGTCAGCAGTGATGCCACTTCACCTTCTTTCCGCAGCACGCCTTTTCTTTTTCCAATCAAATTACATCGAACACATCCGTATGCATTGTTCTTTTCTACGCAGACGATATTGTCCTTTTTCTCTTTAACCAGATTTCAGACTGAAACCTGATCACAAACGTTACGTATCACCTTGACCACATCTTGTGTAGTTTTTTAACCATTCAGGCATTGGATCACTGCTTAATACTGCGGCTCACATTACAGGTTGTTCTGCTTTCCACCACCTTTACCTAATTGTTGCCTGTTTCAGCTCAGCGTGACACCTTCAAACAACCGGTTTACTTGTAATTTCAAAGTACGTCTCATTTGGTGAGGTAGCCAAAGAGGTCTATATTCATAAGCCAGTACTTTTAAGAACATGTAATCTTTTTCCTGGAGGATTTATTCAGAGGAAAAAGTCAAATAAGCAGGTATTTAGCATCGTAATCACATCCCTTATAACGTCATCTCTACAGTCTGACATTGAGGTTACAACGGAAACAATAGATTTCACAGATGGGTTCCTACCTTGTTTTAAAAGGAAAAAAAAAGCTGAAGCAGTTGCAGGAAGGTCTGTACCTGAGTGGGAAAGCTCTCCGAGGGGCTGTACAGTAGCTCAACAGTCACCTGCAGGAATGAGCCAGCCCACTCTTCACTGCAAAAACTAAAGATTAACACCTCCCTTCAGCATCACATGGTGTCACACAGACAGGTGTTTGTTTGTGTGTGTGTGTGTGTGTCTGCAGGTCAGCGTGAATATGCATGAGTGTGTGTTGTGAGTATGCATACATACAGGTGTTTGTTTTTGCTTGATTCCACGCAGTACTTTGTGATAAATAACCATTCAGTTGTACAGGAGTGAACTGTACACGTCTCATACTAACTCTGATCTAATACTTAATAAAATAATGATATATGAGCTGTAGTCTACTGAATTTGGCATTATTTTTCACAAGCTTCTTGATTCAAATACTGGAAAATCCTGGTTTAGTCTGTTAGATTGATAAGCTTGAACTATTCGTATATGAAGATGTGAATGATGAACGAAGTTTAACTGGGATGTGACTCAATCAGGACAAAACAAAGTACAGTTCAGTGAAGAAAGGATTTTTGAAACGTTACTAGAGATGCTCTGATGCCGCGTTTTCCTTACCGATTCCGATACCTGAACTATATCGGCCTATACCGAACACTGCACACTGTGCACATTGTGCCCTATTACGTGATGGACCGGAGTGATTTGGCATTTTTGAGACAGATGCTGATTTTAAAGGGAACATTTCACTGATAATGGTCAGACGACCAAGTGGATGTTTGATCTGGAAATGATATACATGTATTACACATTATTGTATTCATATTTATTTATATATATATATATATATATATATATATATATATATATATATATATATATATATATATATATATTTACAATGTTTTACGTAGTCGTAATATCGGCCAGCAGGATCCTTCTGACGTCATTTCCTGTGCGCCTGTTGGGACGTAGAAAAAAGAAGGAGGGACCATGCACGGACATTCAAAACAATGGCGGTGAAAGGTTCACGTTGGTGTGATGCGGAGGTGGAGTGTTTACTGCAGATTTGGTCGATGAAAAGATTCAAAAACAGTCGACAAGACGCACAAAAACTCTGAGGTCTACGGAAAGATCTGGAAACAAAGCCACGCATCGCCATGATGTCATCAATGCGTGTGACGTGTTACGGCGTGATGACGTATAGGCAGCAAGAAGCATTCTCCGAGGCCCAGGTAGTGTGAGTACAAACGGGCCTGGAGGGGGGGACAAGGACCCTAAAGCACGGGGCACGGGACGGAGGCACAGTGTGAGTGCGCCCTAAGTTTAGATATTAGCTTCTCTACCCGGACAGAACAAGTGGGATTGTTACTTAAATTATACTAATTTCTAAAAAGTCTTGAAGATGAGTGATTGTGTCAGTTTTTCCAACAGAGACCTTTGCTTTACCTGTTGCATGGCAACACATTAAAGACAGATGTGCGTCCTCCACAGAGCTGGGTCTGTCTGACGTTCCTGTCTGTTATAGTGAAGGTTTTCAACGCCACCGTACTCTACGGGGGAATTGTTGGGTCTCTGTAAATCATAAATAAGTCATAGAGTGTGGTCTTTACCTGCTCTTTAAGGTGTCCTGAGATCACTTTTGTTATGATTTGGCACTTTAAATAAAATTGAATTGAATTGAATTGAATTAAAGCAATGTTTGAATGTCCGATCTTCTCTCGACAGCTTACGCTCAAACACCTTCATTCACAACTACAAATTACAAATTGGTGCACGCTCTCCCTCCTTTGTGCCTCTTTTTGAAAAGACTTGACCGTAACTATGTTCTTCCCAGCCTGAAACTCCTTAGAGAGCTAAACCCAAACACTTAAGAACTGCTTTGCAACCGAACTCTAGTCATTGTCCTGAGGAAAAACAAAAGCCTCACTCGGGTTTCAAACGTGGAACTCTATTGACTGGTGCGGAGAAAAGGCTCGCAGCTCTCACATATTGTGATAACATAACAGTGGCTGTCTGTCTTATGTACCCACAAACAGATCTGGGACGATGGAAACGAGAGCCCGCTGTCAAGTCAACGTGACTTTTCCATCCTGGTGGCGTTTATGTTTATTGTATGAATAGTGTGTAGATGACGGAGCTGCTGCGCGGTGTTGTGTGAGGGTGATCTGTGCCTTTAAATATTCCCTCTGTCAGTAAACACCGTAGATGAGAGGACGGTAAAGTGAACGCATAAACGCAAACAGGTTCACAAATGTAAAAATAGAGTGTACGAGAGGAAGTTTCCATGTCGACAAAAGCCAACAGGAAACAGAAAATGTCCAAGGATGAACGTTTTCACACCTACTGTAACGTTTGTTTGTTTTGGTCCGAATCAATCAATCAATCAATCCTTCATTTGTTAGGGACAGTGCACATTAATGAACAACGATAACAACATATCACTGTAAAAGTGCCGGATTATAGCAAAGATGCTAATTTGCATCCGTAGAAAAAATACAAATCACAGCGAGAAGGTTCCAGGTTCGCATCCCGGCCTGGACCTTTCAGTGTGGAGTCTGCATGTTGTCCCCGTGTCTGTGTGGGTTTTCTCCGGGTTCTCCGGTTTCCTCCCACAGTCCAAAGACGTGCAGGTGTTCGGTTCATTGATGACTCTAAATCACCCGTAGGTGTGAATGGTTGTCTGTCTCTGTTCGTCTCTATGTGTCCTGTGATAGACTGGCGTCCTGTCCAGGGTGGACCCCGCCTCACGCCCGATGTCAGCTGGGATCGGCTCCAGCCCCCCGCGACCCCGACAGGGACAAGAGGCTGAAGATGAATGAATGAATGAATGAAGTTGGATTTAAGTTGGAGAGCAATGCGGAGAGAAGCTCCAAAGTATGAGACGACTGAGAAGCAAAGCAGGGAAGATAAGGGAGGGAGAAGGATGCGACCGCCTTCACCGAGAGCCAAGGAAATAAATGCCTACGTCCATTTTTATTTATTTATTTACAGTCTATGGCTTGTTCGTAGAGATTTCAGTCTAGACCAAACTGTTGGACGGAGCATCAGCACCAGAATCACCTGCTCTACTCACTGTCGCTGTGATTAGACACCCGCCATGTTTGAGAGTTTGACATGATTGTGTGGGTCAGTCCGTTACGAAACCTGTTTTGCTGCGACTGCACTAACTGCTCACTGGCTCGTGCAGCAGGAAAACAGAGTAATGCGAGCTATTTGACACCTTTGTAAAAACTGCAGACTAAGAGGGCAAGGCGTATGAAATGACTCAACGGTTTTATTTTTCTAGTTGGTGCACAGTGGGGGGTCCTCACAGTAAATTCCTCTGGGTGTCTAAGAGTATGTCTGTGAAAGAACGCCAATTTTTATGTTTATGAACCTGACTGCATTTTTTAAAAGTGAACAAATGTGTGTGTGTGTGTCCACGTGGCCGGTTGTGTCTGCGCGCATGCAAGTGTTCCATGTGCACACAGTTGGTGGGTTAACGGGGGTCTCAGCAAAGAGTGGACCCATAACGAATCGCTCCTTTTCCAGGAAAAAGAAATAATTTGTTCCCAATAAAAATGATCCACAAAAATACACGAGCACGATGTTGTGCACGCGAGCTCTGATCAAACGCTCCCACACAACGCCAGCGCTCAAAGTTAAAGAGGCCAGAAAGACTTTGGGGTGTGAAATGCAGACACCGGCCCCTTTCTGAGCACAGATTCTTCCAGAATGTCAGAGGAAAAAAAAAAGTGAAGATCAGTCAGGATCAGGATCACAGAAGGTGAAATGGGGTAGAAGTCATTTTCAGGTCATATGTATTTTAGGTAGTGTTGCGTTGCCAGATCTCTCCGCGGTGCCTATCTGTGCTACAGAGGGGAGGAAAAAACGCTCCGCGGAGACTTAATTGTGCTTAAACGATGCATGAACACAGAACTTTAAACCCACAATGTGGCACAGAGAAAATTCCCGCATGCCTCCTGACGATATACAGTAGGTGGTGAAGTGCAGGATGTCCTCAATCACACTTTGTACGTATACCTGGGGCAGGGGTGGGCAATTCTGGTCCTGGAGAGCCACTGTCCTGCATGTTTTAGGTTTCTCTCTGCTCCTGGAGCCACTGTCCTGCATGTTTTAGGTTTCTCTCTGCTCCTGGAGCCACTGTCCTGCATGTTTTAGGTTTCTCTCTGCTCCTGGAGCCACTGTCCTGCATGTTTTAGTTTCTCTCTGCTCCTTGAGCCACTGTCCTGTATGTTTTAGTTTCTCTCTGCTCCTGGAGCCACTGCCCTGCATGTTTTAGTTTCTCTCTGCTCATGGAGCCACTGTCCTGCATGTTTTAGGTTCCTCTCTGCTCCTGGAGCCACTGTCCTGCATGTTTTAGTTTCTCTCTGCTCCTGGAGCCACTGTCCTGCATGTTTTAGGTTTCTCTCTGCTCCTGGAGCCATTGTCCTGCATGTTTTAGTTTCTCTCTGCTCCTGGAGCCACTATCCTGCATGTTTTAGTTTCTCTCTGCTCCTGGAGCCACTGTCCTGCATGTTTTAGTTTCTCTCTACTCCTGGAGCCACTGTCCTGCATGTTTTAGGTTTCTCTCTGCTCCTGGAGCCCCTTTCCTGCATGTTTAAGGTTTCTCTCTGCTCCTGGAGCCACTGTCCTGCATGTTTTAGGTTTCTCTCTGCTCCTGGAGCCACTGTCCTGCATGTTTTAGGTTTCTCTCTGCTCCTGGAGCCACTGTCCTGCATGTTTTAGGTTTCTCTCTGCTCCTGGAGCCACTGTCCTGCATGTTTTAGGTTTCTCTCTGCTCCTGGAGCCACTGTCCTGCATGTTTTAGTTTCTCTCTGCTCCTGGAGCCACTGTCCTGCATGTTTTAGGTTTCTCTCTGCTCCTGGAGCCACTGTCCTGCATGTTTTAGGGTTCTCTCTGCTCCTGGAGCCACTGTCCTGCATGTTTTAGGTTTCTCTCTGCTCTAACACACCTGATTCTAATGATTTGCTCGTTATCAAGCAGCTGAAGCTCGTCACAGTTTGATTATTGTTAGACTCAGGTGTGTTAGGGAAGAGAGAAACCTAAAACATGCAGGACAGTGGCCCTCCAGGACCGGAATAGCCTACCCCTGACCTAGGGAAAGTAATGCACTGTGATTTGCGTGTGTGTGTGTGCGTGTGTGTGTACGTGTGCATGTGTGTGTGCGTGTGTGTGTGCGTGTGTGTGGCAAGTTTGAGCAGAAAGGCGGCCTCTGTGAAGTGACGCCGGTGCCTCCTTGTTAAACGCATCAGAAGTCCGCTGGTGCACGGGACATTTACCTGTTTTTTAGGGGCATATTTTACAGCTTGATCAACACACTCTGTGAAAAGATGCGGACAGACGGCGACGGTCTGACGCTCGCGCGCTGTTAGGACACAGCTTTTACATTTTCAGCCATAACTTCCTGCTACTCTCTGAATCAACGATGATGGGGATGAGCCATCCTCGTCACTGCCTGTAGTTCGTTATGAGTGTTTAGCCACTGGTGTGATTTGGCTGAAAAACAAACCCTGATGCGTCCGTGCAGAGGACAGACGTGGAAAGAATGTGTCCTACAGACGATACTACGATCTCTGTGCTTTGGCAGATCGTCAGCACGTTCTGATCCTGCATCTAATCCCGTCATATCTCCCCTAGTCTGAACTGTGTTACAGTAATATGTCTGTCATTACGCTCTGATCCTCGCATGCACACCGGTCGGTCCCTTTCCCACATTCGTTTCCTGTGCGTGCGTGAGCGTGTTTGTGTGTTGCGTGCGTCTATCTCTTGGCCATCTGCGCGGCGTGTGTGCATATGTGTGCGAGCGATCGCATGCATGTAGTGTGTATTCCTGCTTTCGGTGTGGTCGGCATGCAATGACTCCGAGTATCTTCTCCTGAAAAGCGAAACAAGCAAACAAGCAAACAAACAAACAGCTTTGCAGTCGGAAGCTCGTCGGCTGTTTAACAGCTGGATGCGGCTCGGTTCACTGCGGTTCAGCTGCTGATAATGACTCTGAGGGGAGCAGGGAGCACTGTACTGCACACGCTGCCTCTGCTTTCACCTGGTATACACCTACCTGCCTCTCACACACTTTAAGTCCACAGGACACAGACTCCCCTCTCTGAACACAAACATGGGAAGCAACGGCTTTAACAGGTAGAGGAGAAGGTGTTTTATGCCTTTAATGAGAAGCAGAGACGTACACAAATGTACCGTAATAACATACGGAGGACAGCGACCCAGTATCTTTCCATTTCTGCACTTACATAAAGGATCTGAGCCGTTCTTCCACCTCCAGATGGAGGCTGTAATTGTTGCCCTGCTTGTCTTTGTTCCCTTTCTTCCCTTCAGCATTTACTCTCGTGTGTGTGTTAGCCCTTCTTTGGATTACAGGAGATTTGGGGGTAGGTAGATCGTATGGGAAACAGCTGAAATGTCTGTTCAATGCTCTTCAGTAAGAGAACACACACACACACACATAAACACACTCTCTCTCCTTGCGCAGTGATAAATCGGTCAGGGGGGATGTTGGTGCTCGCTGCTCTGGCCGGGGCTCTGCGAGGTTCCAGTAATTTTACTGGGTCTCTTGTTTCATTCAGAAGCCACTGCTGTGTGTTGTGTGTGCAGCTTTCCTACGCATTCTTATGTCACGGCTCATGATGCTGTGACGTGACGCTAATCTAGCCGAGCACCGCCCGGGGAAACCGCTACTTTACACTGGCTCCCGACCACGCCGGAGCGTCTGGCGAACTTTGCAGGTTTCCATCTTCACTTTCAGCTCCTCCGTGTTTCTCCAATCTGTTATTTTCAGCTTTACTTCCTCGTGCAGAAGAAGAAATCAAACAAATGATCGCAGTGTTAAATAAAGAGGAATATAACGATCACACCAACCTCCTGTTTTTACCCGTACTTTAAAGTTCATGCACCTGGTTGACTTTCAAATGGCACTAAATATGTTTAAAGCAAGAAACAAATGATGCTCTAGGAGCTACACATGGCCCGACCCCCCGGTCTGTTCGACGGTCACGTCTGGCCCATGTATTTAAAACACAAGAACATCTTATCATTTTAGGGATAAGTTCAATTTTAAGACGCAAGCTTTCCGCATGACTTTAAAAAGTCAATGCATTGACTTCAGTCGTTGGTGTGAAGCGGTGGAATGATGAGCACGGAGCTGAAGCGACGTCCAAACATGGTTCAGTTTAAAAAACGCTTGTGAATAAAATGGGCGACGCGGTGGAATGGTGGGCGACGCGGTGGTATGGTGGGCGACGCGCTGGGGTGGTGGTCAGCACTGTTGCCTCTCAACAACAAGGTTCGTATGTATATATATATATGTATATGTAAGGTTATATATGCGTATGTCATGACCGAAAGAACGAGGTCGCGGGTCCAAGCGTGTGAAATGTGTTTCCTCAGGAGGGGGGCTGGAGTCTCCCTTAGAGAGAGGGGGAGAAGTTCAGCATCCGTGAGGAACTCGGAGTAGAGCCGCTGCTCCTTTGCGTTGAAAGGAGCCAGTTGAGGTGGTTCAGGATCATCTGGTAAGGATGAACCCTGGGCGCCTCCCTAGGGAGGTGTTCCAGGCACGTCCAGCTGGGAGGAGGCCTCGGGGAAGACCCAGGACCAGGTGGAGAGATTAGATCTCCACACTGGCCTGGGAACGCCTCAGGATCCCCCAGTTAGAGCTGGTTAATGTGGCCCGGGAAAGGGAAGTTTGGGGTCCCCTGCTGGAGATGCTGCCCCTGAGACCCGACCCCGATAAGAGGCTGAAGATGAGATGAGATGAGATATATGCGTATGTACGGTTATATATATATATATATATATATATGTAGATGTGCTTCTATGGATGTTTATATGTATAAATATTATTATATTACTTACTACTTATTATATATATATTATTTATATATTATATGTTATTTATACAATTGTAGAAAATGTATAAATGCATAGTTAGATTTAAAAAATGGACATATATTAAAAAAATAATATACTGATTGTGTAAAAGGGTGTGTTACAGTTTTTTAATCTTATTTATGAACTAATTTAATTTTGTATAGTTTTTTATTCTGTTTTCTTTTATTTTACATGTATGAAATTAATTAATTAGTCCAAAATGACTAAATTAGAGGGTGCCACTGCAGCAATGACCCCCCCAAAGGACCTAAAGTGTCCCACCACTGTGACCTCCCTGCTTCCAATCGTCCCCTTTATAACAAAGGGCTGAATCTGCTGAATGGGATCCCGGCTCGATCCCTGTAATCACCACAGAATGTGCAGTCTGAGCCTTCACACGCAGCCATTACCGCTTTAAGACATTCATTTGATCAGACAGACTCATAAAAAGACTACAATCTCTATTAAGCTATTTGCTTTTAATCACAGATTAAACGCTGTGTAAACCCTGTTTATGGTGCCGCGCTCAGAGTTTGGATCCATAAAATCAAGGTGTCTGAAACTCGCCGACGCAAAAACAATTTCCTTCGTCTATTTGTGCTGTTTACTGGCTATTAGCATAAACAGCCTCTTAGGTACCTCCATAAAAGCAGGCCTGTGTTTACTGCGCTCATACTGTACCGTCAAAGAGAAGAAGAAGAGAAGAAGAAGAAGAAGAAGAAGAATTACTTTAATAGTCCCGCAATGGGAAATTCGATTTTTCACTCTGTTATTATTCATGTCACACACAAACAGGACCTATACATGCAATTAATGGAGAGATGTCAGAGCGAGGGGGCTGCAAGTGGACCAGCGCCCCGAGCAGTTTTGGTTGGGGTTTGGTGCCTTGCTCAACAGCACCTCGGCAGCGCCCAGGAGATGAACTGGCACCTCTCCAGCCACCAGTCCACACTCCATTCATGCGGCGACCCTCCGGTTCCCAGCTGAGTCACCTATGGACTGAGCTACTGCCGCCCAGAGCGAGGGGGCTGCCAGTGGACCAGCGCCCCGAGCAGTTGGGGGTTCGGTGCCTTGCTCAACAGCACCTCGGCAGCGCCCAGGAGATGAACTGGCACCTCTCCAGCCACCAGTCCACGCTCCATTCGTGCGGCGACCCATAGCCTCATAGGCGACCCTTCCCAGCCGGGTCACCTATGGACTGAGCTACTGCCGCTCAGAGCGAGGGGGCTGCCAGTGGGCCGGCGCCCTGAGCAGTTGGGGGTTCGGTGCCTTGCTCACCAGCACCTCGGCAGTGCCCAGGAGATGAACTGGCACCTCTCCAGCCACCAGTCCACGCTCTATTCATGCGGCGACCCATAGACTCATAAGCGACCCTTCCCAGCCGGGTCTTTGGAGCTGACGGCCAAAGCGAACTCGCGTAGACCGCGTAGACCGCAAGGCCGCGCTTGAAGCCGATGATATTTGACTGAGCTACTGCCGCCCAGAGCGAAAGGGCTGCCAGTGGACCAGCTCCCTGAGCATTTGGGGGTTCGGTGCCTTGCTCAACAGCACCTAAGCAGTGCCCAGGAGATGAACTAGCACCTCTCCAGCCACCAGTCCACGCTCCATTCATGCGGCGACCCTCCGGTTCCCAGCCGGGTCACCTATGGACTGAGCTACTGCCGCCCAGAGCGAGGGGGCCGCCAGTGGACCAGCGCCCCGACGGCTGCGTTTTGGAGGCAGCAGCTACACGTCTTCACTGTTCTCTCTCGCGGTGTTTCTTTTGTAACGTATCTGTTCCCTCTCTTGCACGATTATGTCACTTCTTTTTAAGTTCAAGGAACACACCCGGGGATAAAACATCCCGTCGTCGACCTGCCAAACTCAGTGTCTTCGACTGTGCTGGACAAAATGATTCAACCTCTCAGAATCCCTTGGAAACATCTTTGTTTAAACAATCTCATTCCAGCCGCACTAAAAATACCATCGGCTTCAAGCGCGGCCTTTGCGGTCTGCGCGAGGTCGCTTCGGCCGTCAGCTCCAAAGTTTCCAATCACATTGACAGCATCCTGCAGGGCGAGTGTTCAGATCCCACCGTGAAATTCAGTGATCTGACTACCGCTCGCTTATTGAGCCACAAATTCACCCACAATCTCCGTCAAGACGAGCCCTGGCTCCGTTTGACTTCATGTGCAGAGGTAAAAATAGTCCTCGACGGAGCCAGAGAGTTTACAGTCAGGAAAATTACATCGTTTAGAGAGCGTAACGAGACCTGATGCTCATTCACAAACTGATGCTCAGAGAGGAAACAAAACACTGATGTATTTCTTTATCTTTATGAGCAATAACGTGCGCGAGACGATCACTTACTGTTGCGACGTGTTCAGCTCCAGAAAACTGTGAAAACAGGCACCGAGGCGAACGCTTCTCGGGCTTTTTTCAAGGTTAAAATTTGACTAAAGTTTAATGAAACACTAAATGGAATCCAACCAAAACAAAGCTCTACGTCCTTTGCTTTGAGTCCACCGTGGTTGTGAGTGTTGCATTGCTTCTACAGACACACAGTGTGAGCCTGGACCCGCTCATTGAACATTAAACACCACTGCAGAAATGACTGACCTGATGTGCGGGCAAAGTCCCGTCCCACCGCAGAGTTCTGACAGGACTGCTTTCTGTAATCATTGTTTTAACACACACAAATATCTCTGTACATACTGGAGAAGTTTGGGTTTTCAGTAGCTCAGCAGGTTCAACTCCGTACCAGGTTCTAATCAAATCCAATTGTAACCACCCCAGGACCTATTCTGCTCGTTTTCAGGGTGATATTTTTAATTTTTCGGGTTGTCTACGTGGTGTTTACATGTTTTGATCGTCAAAAAACACATATTTTTGCACCCCAAACCCTTAATCTCTGCTTATAACGCTCGTTAATGTGCTTTGCATACTGGGAAAGCACCAAAAGTGTTCAGAAACTGTCTTTAAATGAGCCGTCCGAACTTCTGTACCGCTGTGATGTCACATCTACACTATATACATAGGTAGAAAGTGGTGCTGTTACAGTCATTACACGGCTGCAATGACACTGACCAATCAGAGCAGACTGGGCTTTTTCAGAAGGGGGTGTCTTAAAGAGACAGGCGCTAAAACGTACACGTACACGTACACGTACACGTACATGCTGACAGGATGAGAAAAATCATGTGTTCTAGAAAAAACCCAAAGGTATCGACCTGAAAATGAGAATAACATGGAACCTTTAAACTGCCATCAACAGTAACGTCTGCATCACTTCTCAGATGTGTCTATTTAAGCTAAATGCTAGCAGAAAAAGACAATGCAGCATGAATGGAGCGTGCACTGGTGGCTGGAGAGGTGCCAGTTCATCTCCTGGGCACTTGCTGTTGAGCAAGGCACCGAACCCCCAACTGCTCGGGGCACTGGTCACTGGCAGCCCCCTCGCTCCATCAATTGCATGTCCATAGGTTGTGTTTGTGCATGTGTGTGTATTCCGGGCCTGTGTGTGTGTGACATGAATAATAACAGAGTGAAAACATTCTTCTTCTTCTTCTTCTTCTTCAGTTTGACCACTAGGTGGTGTGGAGGTTGGCACTGTTGCCTCACAGCGAGAGGGTTCCCGGCTCGAATCCCGGCCCTTCTGTTTGCATGTTGTCCCCGTGTCTGCGTGGGTTTTCTCCGGGTTCTCCGGTTTCCTCCCACAGTCCAAAGACGTGCAGGTGTTCGGTTCATTGATGACTCTAAATCACCCGTAGGTGTGAATGGTTGTCTGTCTCTGTTCGTCTCTATGTGTCCTGTGATAGACTGGCGTCCTGTCCAGGTTGGACCCCGCCTCACGCCTGATGTCAGCTGGGATCTGCTCCAGCCCCCCGCGATCCCGACAGGGACAAGAGGTTGAAGATGAAAATGAAAAAAGTTCGACCACTGGCTGGAAGCGAAGTCTTTATGGAGATGACATTAGAAAGTGTTTCCTCTTACTTTCACAGTTCATTGAAAACGATCACGCAGCTCTGCACGAGTCTGTGGTGAAGTCACAGGGGAGGTTGAACATCATGTGGATGTAAATGCACATAGCATGAGAGAGACAAATTAAAGGTCAGGTTTTCTTTTCCCCCCAATCTCCTTCTCTTCTTCTTTTCACTTTTACGCAGCTTTGGAAAATTCTCTGGAGTTTATTTGTAGATTGAAACAGTGGAGGAGAACGGCTTGTAAGTGTTTCCAGCCATTCGGGTTTTTCCACGGTTTCCACTCACTTTCTATTCTAGTCAGCACTTTTCGAACATGTACCTTTCTTGGTTGTCAATTACAGACACTGTGCTCATGCAGGCCTTGTATTATCAGATTGTAACAATGGAAATCATGCCCATATTATTAATTGTTGCTGCTCTTGGCTGCAGAGATGAAGGATAATGGTTATTTGTCCTGGACATTGAGCAGCATCGACACCAAAAGCAGTGTTAAGAATTGGGTAAGAGAGGATCTGACAAGAAGCACAGTAAGACGAGAGTCACTGTGGGACTCGAAGCATTCGGCAGCTGGATGACAAGCAAGAGAAACCCTGTGAACTCAGACGCTTGAGAGACGCGCTAAAACAGAATTAAAGGGAATATATCTTCCCGTTCTGGAGCCGCCAAAGTGGGTGTTGAGTCATCCGAGTGAAAGAGGATGAGGAAACGTGGAGAGTGTGTGAATTCACGTCCCGCGGGGGAGTAATAATAAAGACTTTGCTGAAAGGCCTCGAGATTTATGAGCCATGGACAACTGATGTGCACCGGGATGCTCAGCTGTGGGACGGAGGAGACGGCAGAAGTGGAAACTAGCATGTTGCAGCCACTGTTGGATCAAACCGCTGCAGCGCTGTCATTGAGTCCCTCGGTCTGGCTGAAGTCAGCAGGGCTTGACCCGGGGTGAGCCACAGTACAGTACACCACATTAAAGACAAGCTGTTTTACAGTCGCTTCCTCCTTATGTCACTCTTGAACTCTGGTTCTTGGCAGGTCCCTGCTTTCGTGATCTTTCCCTTTCGGTTTTAAAGCTGCACTGTGCAGAGGTGACTCCAAGTGTGCGAGGTGGAAGCTTTTAAACCACAGCCCTTTGACCTACATTGCCTCTGAAGGTGACTAAGAGCGCCCTCCCACTGTGCCTCCGTCCCGTGCCCCGTGCTTTAGGGTCCTTGTCCCCCCCTCCAGGCCCGTTTGTACTCACACTACCTGGGCCTCGGCGAATGCTTCTTGCTGCCTATACGTCATCACGCCGTAACACGTCACACGCATTGATGACGTCATGGCGATGCGTGGCTTTGTTTCCAGATCTTTCCGTAGACCTCTGAGTTTTTGTGCGTCTTGTCGACTGTTTTTGAATCTTTTCATCGACCAAATCTGCAGTAAACACTCCACCTCCGCATCACACCAACGTGAACCTTTCACCGCCATTGTTTGAAATGTCCGCGCATGGTCCCTCCTTCTTTTTTCTACGTCCCAACAGGCGCACAGGAAATGACCTCAGAACCGCCGTAGGCCTCGTGCTCGTACACGTGTGCAGGCTCGTGCTCGTACATGTGCAAACGTGCTTCACTAAAGCCCACCTCTCCCAAACGGGCCGTGGACGGCCAGCTGGCTGCAGCTAGACGCGGTACGGTTGCACTCACACTGGTCAAAGGAACCAGACTTTAGCCAAGAAACCTGGTCCGTCCACCATTTTGGTTCAGACTGAAATAACTCCACAACTTTTGGTTGAACTCCCATGAAACTTTATCGAGACATTCACGGTCCAGTAGCCCAAAAAAGAGACAAATCTGCTAAACTCATATTCCAGTCTGTCCACGCTTGTATTCAGACAGATTTACAGCTCAACAGGCCCTGGGCGGACCAATCGTACGTAGCTGTTCACGTACTCTACTGTATATATGTGTATATTAATGTGTAAATTTGTATACTTTACTTGTGCATGCAAGCAAATGTATTTATACAGGTGTGTAAATACATTTGCTTTTGTGTCCACAGACCCACCTCTCTTTTTGCAAGGGGCTGGTGGGGTGGGTTGGGGGAGGGGTGTTAGCTTTGGGGAGCATTGTTGGAGTGAGTGTGTGTGTGTGTGTGTGTGTGTAAATGTGCTTGTTATTTATTATTATAGTATTTTTTTTGTGATGTGCGGTTTCAAACGATGAGCGCCTTCTGGTCCGTTCAGCACTTTTTCAGGGTCATCGAACCGCCCAACTAGGCAGCGCAGTCTTCTATCACTGTATTGCGTATTTCACATCTCATAGCTTAGCATTTTGCCCTGCACCGTTGATAATGCCCGATTAGCGTGGTAATGCCAGGCTAGGTCACCAGGAGGATGAATCCCACTGTCTTTTCCTCCAGTGCCACCATGACGGTTGACGTTTTTAGTTAGGAGTGTTTACGTTCAGACAACTTCTGCATGGATCGTAGTGAAATTGTGCATGTTGGCACACTGATGTTTGAATTTATATCAAAGCACCTCTGTGCCAAAGTGAGGCTGCTTGCATGGATGTAGACTCGACACTGGACCGAAAGCCCTTTTGTCTGACTGACCAGAAAACAAACGTGCATTGCGACAGAGGCATTTGGGAGGTATCAACATTAACAGACCTTCCCACAATGGCGAAGGCATGACCGGAGTGAGATTGGTTAAGGCTGGGGAAAGAATATCTGGGTCAGCCAATAAGATGATGTGTGTTTGGGAGAGGGTGTCAGAGAAACAGCCCTTTGGAGCAGTGTATGTTTTCAGGACGAGTGGCTGTTGAACGAATGGCCTTTGGTCCCAATGGGACATTTCTTTGACTATTGGGGGGCTCCAGAATTACGAGCCGACGGGACAAAGTGTTTCTTGTTTCCAGTTTATTGTTTAGTTGAAAGCAAACACCTGATTTCTCCAACGCAACAAAGTGTGTGTGTGACCTGGTGCTTCAACTCTGGTCATATTAAGTACAGTGCTGTTGATATAGCTGATATACCGTATGTATGTAGCAGTCAGAAAGTCTTCAAGATTGCTTTTGTCAGTAAAGACTGTACCGTAGTCACATGTAAACATGTCCACTTGATCATGGAGAGGGCCCTGAGGCATGGCCCGGATGGGGCTTCATTCTGAACTCTGCTGGTTCCTCCAGCTGGGCCTACAACCTCAACAGAATCACACACTCTGCCCCACCTGTGACAATAAACAGCTCTATTACCTCCTCCCGTCCACTGACGCCATTTAACGCTTTCACTGGGATCATCCTGGGGACAGATGCAACCACAAATGTATCACTCTCCCATGCATTACCAAACCCCCTACGGCTGCCCTGCTAACAACTGTGTCATCCGTTTAAGTTCATATGCATCAACGTTGTTTTCTAGGTATCACACCACAGGATTAGCCTTTTCAGTGATTCATACATTTGGCAATTTGACCTAATTTGATGCCATTTTATCTAAGACGTGTAACCCAAGTCAAGTTACTACGTCTGAATTGAGTCCTGTAGCTGTTTCATTGATGGTGACGGACACATGTGGAGATAGCTTGACACCACTTCTTCATTTCCGATTAAGCAACATCCATCGAGGACCTGCCAATATTGGCATTTAGAGCTTTTATTGGTTAATATGGAAACTAGTCTAAATAACAAAAATATTAAGTCTTTTCACACCTTGAAT
Organism: Echiichthys vipera; assembly: GCF_963691815.1. Classification (NCBI taxonomy): domain Eukaryota; kingdom Metazoa; phylum Chordata; class Actinopteri; order Perciformes; family Trachinidae; genus Echiichthys; species Echiichthys vipera. The sequence continues at coordinate 2,632,880 of NC_139843.1, forward strand.
AATAATATCCTCAAAGCAATTTCAGTCAAAAGCAACTGGACTTGGTTCTTTGTCTAGGAAAACGTTTAACCTCTCATCCAAGAAGGTTCATCAGTTCACACCTCTCAGGTGCTTGGGCCTGTGAGCTGGTGGGTACGTTATCAGCTCTGTGTTCAGGGTTCTGATAACTATTATTTAAAGGCATGAAATCATGCAAATTCGCTCTAGGCGGTGCAAATTATGCATCCATGTGATAATTTGTGGCTACCCTGAGGATGTAGAATTGAATGTACAGAGACAACAGGAGTGTCTGCAGTGTAAAATTGAATTGAGGTATACCACAACTATGAACCAATCAGATTGCTTGATTTGAGCAAAACCTTTATAAAAAACGGTTTTATCGTTGCCTATTGCTACATAAAGTAAAGTTTCTTGAATGCTGCACGATAATTATAAAGATAAATAAAGACATTGGGGGCTACATGGTGGAGTGGTGGTTAGCACTGTCGCCTCACAGTGAGAGGGTTCCTGGTTTGCATGTTGTCCCCGTGTCTGCGTGGGTTTTCTCCGGGTTCTCCGGTTTCCTCCCACAGTCCAAAGACGTGCAGGTGTTCGGTTCATTGATGACTCTAAATCACCCGTAGGTGTGAATGGTTGTCTGTCTCTGTTCGTCTCTATGTGTCCTGTGATAGACTGGCGTCCTGTCCAGGGTGGACCCCGCCTCACGCCCGATGTCAGCTGGGATCGGCTCCAGCCCCCTCGCAGTCCCGACAGGGACAAGAGGCTGAAGATGAATGAATGAATGAATGAAAATAACTAGATAAAAATAAATAAAGGTTGAATGTGTTATTGACTTTAGCTGTGATGATGCTTCCCCTGAGTTACCGACGGTGTCAGCGGGTGCACTGTTGTCAGCCATCCTCTGCTTCGGCGCATCATTCGGGGTTCGATTACTTTCCCCTGTGACCTATGTGACGTCATTTCAACACTTTTTCTACTCCTACCCACAAACTTTAAGATTCATACTCGCATAAAAACAATCCTAACCCGAACAGTTTCTCAGACTCGTGTGTGACAGCAGAATTTTGTGTACAACTTCTTTATTCACGAATACGAACCGTAAGAATCACAGACAAAGCTTTTAATCACGGACACGTCTTTTTGACAGCTGTCTTACTCCACACGGCTCTGCATGTCAAAATGTTCACACTGCAGGTGACACCCTTTCTGTTTGGCTGTTCGAGGGAAAAATCAGATTCAGGTCACTGGAACTGTAATGTGAATGAGGCCTTTGTGTCTTTGTGCAAGACACTGAACTCCAAGTTGGCCAGAGCCATTCATACTCCATTGTGTTTGGCACATTTTAAAAGAAAGAGTACATGAGCTCCAGTGTGAGTGACGGCCTCTCATGTTCAGTGCGTTAGTGCTTTTGACTTCATTGAGAAGTAAACGATTGGTCCGACACATTAATTGATCTCAGATGTGTGAATGGTTCCTGTCCTGGTGAGAAAGTTAGTTCTTGCTTTCTCTTTTACGGCCTCTGGCTTATTCATGCATTTAAATATTGGTGTTTTTCGTTGGACCATATCTTCCCGGTCCTCATAACTCCTTTAAGTCACACACTCTCATTAAAGTGATGGATTGGCTGCTCGGGGCTTTCGCTTTTTCCACCAGTTTATTCACCTGTTTTGTGGCGCATTTGAGTTTGCACCAGCGGTCGGTAACATGATCTCTTCTTTTTCCGTTTGGAAGAATTTATACGACGCATGTCACTGTGTGCTGCAGTCGGAGGTACATGTTCTGGTGGCCCGTCTGCTCTTTTCCCGGGGGCAGCGTAAAAGACGGCTCTGTAGGTTAAGGAGTGTTAAAGAGCCACACACATGGTTTTCCTAAGCTGTAAATTTTATGGATAATTTCTGATGTGGTTACAGATTTATACCACCCCAACTAAGCGCAGCAGCTGCAGGTAATTACTAACTCCCCCGCCTTACTCTACCTCTACTTCACTCCCTGTGTCTCTCTTCATCTCTCTGACTCCACAGTGGCCTTTGATTCATTCAGACATGCATCTACTGACATGGAGACACTGAGGCACTGAAGCAGAGATCAGAAATTCAACGGCAGGCCTTGATTTTAGCCCATGTCAAAGAAACAGTTAATGCTCAGTGTTGGCCGTGAGGCGGGGTCCACCCTGGACAGGACGCCAGTCTATCACAGGACACATAGAGACGAACAGAGACAGACAACCATTCACACCTACGGGTGATTTAGAGTCATCAATGAACCGAACACCTGCACGTCTTTGGACTGTGGGAGGAAACCGGAGAACCCGGAGAAAACCCACGCACACACGGGGACAACATGTTGTATGGAAATGCCTTTTCCAAATACGTTCTGACGTAGTGAACGTTGACTGATCAGCTGTTTCCTGTCAGCGTCTTCCTTCTTCCCATAGTGTGTCATTGTCCGGCTGACATGAAAGAACAATTACAAGACTTTCCTAAAGACTTCTCTCCATCTTTCTCTTGTAGAGAAGAGACGGTCAGATGACCAGGGCCACTTGTTTCTTGGGAAGTGACTGAAAGAATGGATCACAGTCAACTCGACTCAAATGCGTTCGATCAACACTCGTAGCAGCTTTAAAGGACAGAAAAGAAAGCTGACTGAGCTGTCAGCCACCAACTGTACCAGCATCTGACTGGTGTTTGGATCGGCTGAGGAAGAGATCCAGTACAACTCTCTATGTTTCTCTTGTAGACGGTCATATGACCAAAGCCACTTGTTTCATTTCTGCTTATCAACCTCTTCTTCTTCTTCTTCCTCTCTGTGTGCTGGAGGATTGCAGCCATGTGTAGCCTAACGTGCTAACTTCGGAGCAAACTTCTCTCTCTATTTGCTCCAAACCACTCGATGGAAACGTGCCTGATCCACATTTCTTTGCACCATATTAACAGTTTGCTTAAATATCACTTGACAATTGAATGGGATCATTCTCCAAAAATGTGTTAATTTGAAAAAATAGAATAATATGCACAACAGCTGTAGTGCCATTTTAGCTTCACAGAATTCAAACTGCGGTTCGACTTGAAGTCAAGGATGTGACTATTTCCTGCAAACTGCTTGTGGTCAGGTCACCGTGACCGTCTAGAAATCCGTGTCACCTCATCAGTCAACAATTATGTGCTGATAAATCCGTCAGAACAGGACCTTGGCAGCCCGTGGCGTTAGGTGCACTCAGTACACTCTCCCAGACTGCACTGGGGTGACGTCCCACCATGCGCTCATGCCCATAACTCAACCGCAGCCAAACCAACTCATTAGTGAAACAATCCTCACCACGCTCTGGTGTGTGTGTGTGTGTGTGTGTGTGTGTGTGTGAATGAGCCAATGAGAGAGAGTAAAGGGTGAGATTTCATGTTGTTCTGGAAGATTTGTCATCACAAGCTCAGAAAGCATTATATTGTTACAATATCTCTCGTATTCCAACTACCTGTAACATTTTCCGATTTGCTAATATTTTCCATGATATTTTCCCACATTTTCTCAATCACTCCCAACACGTTATCCACACGTTATCCACTCTCTGCTTGCACAATATTTATTCATGTTACACAATATTCCAAATAAGTGCCCTCTGTTTAATGTGCTTATTAACCTTTATAAAAACAAAGACATGTTACCAACGTGTGTGCATAAGCAACACCTCAAAGCTGATTGTGCAGCCTTTTATGAGCAACGTTAGCCGCTCACTGACGCAGTTCAGTAATCTATTTATACACGCTTTGCCTTTCTGTCGGACCTCATCGTTAAATCATTAAAACGTGTGAATGTTACGACTCTAACGCTGTGTGACAAAGCTCTCATTAGCACCCGCAGGTTTTCATCCTGAACGCCCACTGATTAATGTACCGGATCATACGACATGAATGTTATTCCAAGGGAAACAGAACTAAGGGGATAAATGTGGCTTTACAATAACATGCCAGTTCACGCAGAGGCGAAAAGTCTGCAAAAGCATATTGAAACATTAATAAGCTGCATAATCTTGAAGAACAGAATGCTTGAAGGCGTCAGATTAGGTTGGAAAACATCTTCATTCGTACACAAAGTCCTTTTAATTCGACTTGACCTTGCACACATGTACAAGGTGTATTCTCCATGTCAGATGCACTTTCAATTACTGGAAATACTCTGGTGTAGGCGAGGGGTGGCACCTGGACAGAACGTGCACGAGGCAGGAGAGAGATGACGTGGATTGCACCACGGTCAAGTAGCCGGTTCCTATTGTGGTTATGAACAACTCTCGCTGTTCCTTTCTTCGTCATTCCTTCCCAACAGAAGTTCCTGAATCTCATCGTCTCTCCAGTTAGACAGTTTCATTGGCATCTTCATGTAAATCACACTTCTTCCTAACCCTTGAGTGTTTGTTTTTTACCAGTTTCGTGCGAGCCGCATGATCGAATGTCATCAACACGCCCGCTCGCTCACTGTGATTTCTCCCTATGATGAGCTGCTGTAATCACACAAGGGCTCAATCCTACATTACATGGTTCTTGTACGAGGAAGTAACCTGACATCTGTGAAGGCCCCATTGGACACTGATTGGCACTTTCTAACACACCTGGCAGGTAATTGGATGAACCATCTGCCTATCAAACTCTCGCCAGAGTCAGTCAGGAGAAGAGAGAAACATCTTTACCATGTGGAAAAGCCTTCAGTGCTGTTCTCTTCACTCTAGTTCTGTTAAACTGATGCTACTGTAGCATCTAAGCTAACCTCTTCAGGAGACACCACCCTTGCTTTGAACGAGCGCTCGCCTCTTTGGTCGTCATCACCTCCCCTCCCCCCTCAACTGCCTGTAGCTCCTCACAGAACGCTAATTGGGCGGATGACGTCTAGCCGAAACACACACCCATTACTCGAAGCCTGATGAGATGGATTCTCTGTGCAAGGTTAACTAGGAAGCTAGCAGGGTGACGATCAGTATCAGGTCCAACGTATTTGGACGTATTTTGAGCCATCCGTGAGGAACTCGGAGTAGAGCCGCTGCTCCTTTGCGTTGAAAGGAGCCAGTTGAGGTGGTTCAGGATCATCTGGTAAGGATGAACCCTGGGCGCCTCCCTAGGGAGGTGTTCCAGGCACGTCCAGCTGGGAGGAGGCCTCGGGGAAGACCCAGGACCAGGTGGAGAGATTAGATCTCCACACTGGCCTGGGAACGCCTCAGGATCCCCCAGTTAGAGCTGGTTAATGTGGCCCGGGAAAGGGAAGTTTGGGGTCCCCTGCTAAAGCTGCTGCCCCCGCGACCCGACCCCGGATAAGAGGCTGAAGATGAGATGAGATGATTAAACGTATGTTCGTTCAGACAAACAAGCCATTTTTTTCATTTTCCCCCTTAACCATGAACCGAACCGCAACTTCAAAACCAAGTTACGTACCGAACCGTGACTTTAGTGCACCATTACACCCCTGAAGTCTAGATATGTTCAGGTTTGTTGCACATGAAAGGAACTCTAAAGCAGTGAGAGCCTCAAGTTCAACAAAGTAAGCTTTACAGACCATTTGCACTTTCACCTTGATACCCAATGTTCCACTTGAACAGCAGGTGGGGTGGGTCCATAAAAGGATTACAATTATAATAATTTTATCTATAAGCCATCTGAGACTTACCTCAATGTACCTAATTTATCATCTCAAACTTAATTTCTCCAACTTTATAGGATGTGAGGTGCAGAACGTGCCTCACCGTGAGGCTGTTCCAGTTCTTCTCTTATTAATCTTCGACTATAAAGGCAACAGCGAAGGATAATCGAGTATCAACAGGGGTACAGTTCACTTTCCCTGTCCTGTCTACATGAAATATTTACCGCTACGACTTTGAACTAACAACCAAATAGTAAATCGCTCTTCCTAGAACCAAGCGGAGGAGCGCTCGAGGCAAGAACGAAGTGTTCATCTCGTTATAAGGAGCTTATTAGCTCGTGTTGCTTGTTAGGCTGCAGACACATTATGGTGTGGAGTAATTCTCCATGACGGTTCATTTTAATTGAATCATTGCCTCCTGTTGTAGCTTTATAGTGACTTCTCGATGATTATAGATCACTTCAGCTCTCTCTTTCTCTCACACACACACACACACACTCAGGACTGGACTCAATTATTTGGCCCAGTTGGGTTGATTTTGATTGTTGGACAACCAAATGAGACATGACATGGAAAAACATACGCCTTTTCATATGAACCTGAAACGGCTTTGAGTGTGAGCTCTTCCTGCCCATTTGACTTGATGTATTCTTTGGGAAATTGATCCCTTATTATTCTTTTAAACGTAATTCGAGCTTCCTCCCTCTCTTTATTCATTGTTATGTATTTCTTGGCGCGAGCAGAGCTGAACAGCGAATGCCTTGTTGATGTAGTCACCAGGCAAATAAAAACACACCAACAGAATAATGAAATGATTTCTGCTGATGGTTACAGTTTGCAGAGGCTAGATTCATTGATCTATCGAGAGTCACGGGCCATGTAACACATTTAAAGTAATCTGCAGCTGTCCGTGTGCGCACATTTTACAATTTCATATAAGTTTGTACAGTGTATGTACTGTATATACTATTCTATTATTGGAGCGTGCAGAGAATAGTACCAGGTGCTTCGGAGGGATTTAAGTGTGTGAGTTGTACTGGATCTCTTCCTCAGCCGATGCAAACACCAGTCAGATGCCGGCACAGTCGATGGCTGACAGCTCAGTTTGGTCAAACAGAGCTCCAACTTTCTTTTCTGTCCTTTAAAGCTGCTACGAGTGTTCATTGAATGCATTTGAGTCCAGTTGACTGCGATCCATTCTCGGTCCAACCTCAGACTTGAGGTCCAAGTCCCAGTGACATCATCGGCCTTGTGAGAGGTGAAATACTTGGATCTTCACACCAGTTAGTTGGACCAGTCCCAGCCTGGTCCTGGTACAGTCCCAGCCTGGTCCTGGTCCAGTCACAGCCTGGTCCTGGTCCTGGTCCTGGTCCTGGTCCTGGTCAGATGCGTACATGAACTGATGAAGCCGCTTGGATGAGAGGTGAAACGTCTTCCTAGACAAATAACCAAGTCCAGTTGCCTTTGACAGTAATTGGGATACTTGAAAGCTAACGTAGTACCCAGCCTTTAGAAACTGTACTTTTTCACGTTTTATTAGAGTCTGTACTGTATGAATGAATTAATGTATTTATCAAGCAGGAGCTCTCTGAGTTCCTTAATGTTAAAAAGAAATCCACTCACAGTTGACTACAGAAACAATGGCAGTAGCCTCATGTCCCAAACACAGCCTGTTTCCTGTCAAACCCCCCGGTGCAGAACACTGCCGGTCTTTTAGACCAAATCAAACTTTTGTGGAGATTTCAGGACTTTGTTGGACACTCTTAACCTGAACATTACCAAACCTCCGTGATCTGACCCGGTGACAGTTCATACTCTGGGTCAATGTTCAGCCTCACTACCGTGCTTGGACTTCTTGGACGGTGTTGCCCAGAAGCTCATAATGTGAGGGAGATGTGCCAGCAGTCCTGAGAGCGGACATGGGGAAAAGTAGAGCAGTAAGTGAGTGTTTGGATTTGGACCCAGTCTCACTCAGTAAATGGGATAAATTGTGAATGATGGATTTAACTGTTTGATATCCTTCGGGGAAGTAATTACGTCCCCCTCCCTCTCTTTACTCTTTGCTGTAGGTTTGTCCAAAAAGTCGAGATGCTGGTGAGGAGAGTGAAGCAGCTCTTGGGCCTGGGTGCTGTCCAGGCAGAACAAAACGTGTGGTTTTCTATTTGCATGAAGTGGAGCTGGTCCACATTCTGGTGGGTAAAAATAATGAGAGGCTGACCGGGACAGAGTGTGCGGTGAAGATGCTGAGTCGAGGAAGGGAGGAGCGAGGGAAGCAGGGAAAGGAGACAGGCAGGGTGGAAAAGGGAGTGGCGGAAGGAAAAAGGTCACAGGGTGAGAGACGGGTCACACGCATGGTCTAAGGAGGGAGGATGTGGAAAGGAACAGAAGCAGGTAAAGTGGCAAACATTTGCGCTGCTCATTTTCAGATGGGATGCATCCATCTGGCTTTTTCTGTTCGGAGACTGATGCTTTGGGTATCGGCTGATACGCAGTAAAGATCTGATACCAGAGTTGAATTAAGAAGCTGTATGTGTCACTGTAGAAGTGACCGAGATCATGCATTTATGTGTAACGTCATAAACATTTTATAAATGTGTAAAGCAAAATGTAACACATACATACATTGAAGTTGTACTGATTTCCATCTATTAAACTGCCTTTTAAGTTATTCATTCATTCATTCATTCATTCATCTTCAACCCCTTGTCCCTGTCGGGGTCTGACATCGGGCGTGAGGCGGGGTCCACCCTGGACAGGACGCCAGTCTATCACAGGACACATAGAGACGAACAGAGACAGACAACCATTCACACCTACGGGTGATTTAGAGCCATCAATGAACCGAACACCTGCACGTCTTTGGACTGTGGGAGGAAACCGGAGAACCCGGAGAAAACCCACGCAGACACGGGGACAACATGCAAACTCCACACAGAAGGGGCCCAGCCGGGATTCAAACCAGGAACCCTCTTGTTGTGAGGCGACAGTGCTGACCACAGATAATGAGTTAAAACAATGGGGATTGAACCACGAATGAAAGCACTTGTTGCCTTTTTGCTGATTATTCCAGTATCTCTGTCCGTGGAGACGTTCCCTCTCTAGATGTAAATGTGCCTCCATGTGAGTGACGCTGCTGACAGCAGCTGACACCAGATCTACATCTACATACATCAAAATTTACATCTAGAGAGGGAACGTCTCCACAGACAGAGATACTGGAATAATCAGCAAAAAGGAAACGAGCGCTTTCATTAGTGGGTCACATGATCAATCACCATTGTTTTCCTTAAAGACTCTACATGGGTTTTTTGAGTATTTCTTCGGGGCAGCTGTGGCTCAGGAGGCTTCGATCCTCAGCTCCTCAGAGTGTCCTTGGGCTGTGTGTGTGTGTGTGTGTGTGTGTGTGTGTGTGTGTGTGTGTGCTGTAGAGCGCCCCTCTCTATTTAAACCAGAAAAATAATCACCAGAATAATTAATAATGAAAATAGACAGATACTCAGAAATCTACCTTCCAGAACCTTTTTGGCTCGTTTTCTGTTTTGGAACAAAATCTCTCTTTTCCGCGGACATTTCAGGACGCTCCGCATCCCGTCTTCCTCCCCGCTCGTTCTCAAGAAGCATAAACAAATGAAAAACCGTATTTTTATTTGCATGGCGATGAAGCGCCTCTTATTGGGTCTCTTTTGACTTTGCTGTTCAGGAGATGTGAGCGTTGTGGGGCGGATGCTACGTTCAGAGTCCAGCCAACAAAGTCTGCTGAAGGACACGAGTATCTGCAAAGGTGACCTAGATACAAGTGCTGACAAACTGAGTGCACCTGGACGGCCCAGGCCAGTTAACACGTTGACCCAAACCTCTGATGTGCGGATGCATCGTACCCTATCGGCGTGCCACAAGCTAACAGCCCCGCTCCCCTGCAGAGGGAGGCCGGACTCTGCATAGTTTCCACTCACTTGTTCACTTACACTTACACAAATAATTAAAGGGCATGTTTTTAAGGGGCTCCGGAGTGGTCCTGATGTCTCCTCGCCGGAGCCTGCTGTCTGATCTCAGCTGGGCTCTAATCAGAGGGACCACCGAGTCGGGTCACTGTTAAAGGAACAAACAGTGCCGACCCCGCTGCGAGGGAGGCCACTAGTTTGGATCGGACCCTTTCGAGGGATAAAGGTATTAAATTCCAAGAGTTTATGAGCAGGAGAACTTTGTCAGATAGTGTTTAAGGATGATGGGAAAGTAATTTCCTTTGTTTTCATTCAGAACTTCTTTTGAATTGTGATCACAGGGCGAAGTGTTTACAAAGTGCTGTTATGTCTTAGCTGCATAACGTGCAGATGTCACAGCGGAGGGAGGGTTCGTCTGCGGAGCATCATGGCCTAGTTTAAAAACCAATTATACCGCAGATCACTGACTCCCTCACAAATACCTGCACCCATTGGGAACACATTAGGAAGCAATGTGTTCATTCTTTCCGAACAGGGGTGATGCACTCGTCTGGTATGGACGCTTGTGTTTGGTGGGCGGCCTCGGCCAAACCCTTTTTTTTTTTAGAGGGGAGAGAAAAGAGAGCTCTGCTACTAGTTAGCATACATCTGTAGCTCCGGTGGACAAGAGCCGGACCTCAGAGGCCACAGATAAAATGTTGAAAAATGAAATACAGCAGCCACTCACACAGAAACTCACGCACACACGCACATCCGAGGCGTGCAGACGTGCAGCGGAGAGGCCAGCGAGCCGCTCGGCATCCGTTTGCGTGTCTGCTTTCTCCTACTTTTCATAAACTTGTGCGAGCGAGCCAAGGCGCGTTGCTGCCATGTGTGCTCCCTCCATGCCACACATAAGTGAGGGGAGATAACAGCAGCTGGGAGGCCACGCAACTGCGTCTGAGTCACCCGAGTGTTTAACTCTAATGCTAACCTGTTTCATTCTCAGTGTGTTTACACGTGCTCCTACTGACAGACGGCTTCAGACTTGCTAATTGAATTTCATTCTCCGGTTCAGCACATGGGTAAAGGCTGCTACTTTACCCGCAAATATTTTTCCGTCTCCCCCGACCGTCTGGTTTGCACTTTCTCTCACGTCAAAGGACAAACACGAGAGGCGTCATCGCTCCTGAACGTGTCGTGTTGTCGCCCTTTGTCGTCGTCTCACCTCGTTGGCGTATGAGTGCACGTCTTTATACGAGCGCGGCTTTGATCTGCGAGCTCCCTTTAGGATCCTTTATATAACTGAAGCTCCCCAGAGAGCCGCGCAGATGGACAACTTACAGATGTCCTAATGTCACAGCACTTTCATGAACCGTGCAAACACATCGGGCTCCTCCGCTGTGCACTACCACACACCGTATGACCACACAACCAGGCGCTGCAGTGGGAAATGCTGATCAAATCCAGATGATCTCTCTCTCTCTCTTTTTTTCTCTCTCTCTCTCTCTCTCTCTCTCTCTCTCATACACTAACACTTACACATGCACGCTCTCACACTGATTTGTCACAATGTACAGTTATGTTTCCATTTTCCCCATATGTAGATCTCTGTGGTGCAGCCACATTATCAAATATTTTTATCAGTCTTATTGGAATTCCAGTCGAGTTGCATGAAATGTTTGGAGCACGATATTTACTTTTTCCCACCATGTTGACTGCTCAGACTCGATGTCGATTCAACGTAGAATTGCAAAACATTAACCGGTGTTTTTCCTTTTTTTATTTCTCCCTGCAACTGCAACGTCTTGGCCTGGGTGGAAAGTGTTTAAAACTGCCTGCTGGGAGCTCGTTAGCCATAGACACTAATTACATGGTAGACAGCATGTTAAAAGCCCTTACAACTCCTGTTAAACACACACACACACACACACACACGCACACACACTAAAATGAAGAGACCGCACTCTGGTGGAGCCAAACTCTGCTTCAGCGGCTTGTGTCTTGTTCGACATCCATCCGATTGATTACGAGAGGCGTTTTAAAAGAGGTAAAGTCCGACCTCGTCGCTGACGGCAGGATGTTCGACTGCGATCTGTTTCAGCAGCTGGAGCTCCATTTTGATTGGCAAGAGGTTTGTTTTCCTCTTTTATTGTGAACAGGCTTATTTTAGCGGAGAGAATCTCTCATGAAAGAGAAATTAGCCGCTCAGGTTTCTTTAAATGAATCGAATTTTGTGGAATAAATTGAAAACCACAAGTTGAACCAGGGAATGTGAGGGACACGGGAAAAGCAGAAATATCCTGTTCATCCTGTAGGACGACAACAAAGCACCCGAACATGGAGTCAGAGGAGAGCGTGCTCTGACTCCGGTGATGGACAGGTCTGCCTGCAGCTTCGGCTCCCAGATGTCTCACCTGTGCTCGTCTTCGCCAGGTCCCAACACATGTGCAGCATCTCAGGCGTCGCTCTGCAGCGGTCGGTGCGGAGACGATGTTTTCACAGCTGTCCTTGACTGCGTGCACTCGCAACCTCACACGCACACACACTTTCTCACACACAGTCTGAGCTTCCTGCCAAAGTTTCCCAGAATACACAGCAGAGAGCGGAACTCCAGGGATGAAGGAAAGTAGATTATAAACCTCCACCTGCAGACGCAGGAGTGGAGACAAGAGAGCAATTCCACTGGGTTTGATTAAGTTTCAGCGTTGGCAGTAAACCATCGCAACGTCACATGTTACTGTGACGATTCAGCGGCTACATTAGAGCGTCAGGGGCGCGGGAAGTGGCTGCACGAGACGAGGAAGATATCTGATTATTGTGACTTTTATTGCAGCATTAGAGGGAATGATCATTCCTGCATCTTTATTCAAATGTTCTGTATTGAAAGCTACAGCACTAGTCCAAACTTGCATTCACAACATTGGGTTGTGAAAGAAAAGGAGCTTTTTCCATCTGTGCATCGTCCTAAGGTGTAATTTGTCATTTCTTGTATTTAAAACCTGATGAAGGAACCTTATTTATTTATTTATTTATTTATTAATAAATATATACACAATTGATGTCTGCGCATTTTACCCACTTTGACGTTGACACGTCACGCAGCTGTTAACTACCATCTACCCAGATTCATGGCGTTTGGAGAGAGGGCTACAAATAAGGATCAGACTCTCCTCCAAAACAGTCATGGTTTCATGCAAGACAGTCACTGCATGAAATGGGAATGATCTTTACATTAAAAGTTACAAAACGTTTAACGTTTGCGCCCCAACTCCGACATTGGAAAGGTGTTGGAGGAGGAGTGGGTAGACTGAGCCCTGAAGCCCAGTTCATACCAAAGATCTGCACTGAAACTAAACCATTTTAAGAACGTTGCAGGAAAAGTTGCAGCGTTGAAATGAATCTTCTCATCTCGACTCAAGTCGGTTGACTGTGTCGCCTGCGGATTGGTCACGCACGTCACCCGTTTCAGCAGCCAATCACCTCGAAGCAAAGTCCGCTGGTCAAGTCAGTTACAAACAATCAGCTGGTTGAAATGTCAGGTAGCAAAAATGTCACTTTTACCATCTTCAGTCATATTTTAAGATGCTACAAACGGTATCTGGCTACAGCTAGCTTGTTGCATCGATGTAAACTGGCAGGTTGAGAGTGCTGCAGCAAGTTTCAACTCGTCTCGCTGCGAACCTTTGGCGTTGGAGCAGCTCTGACTTCACTGAAAACCTTGTTGTTATTATTCTGAACAGTTAAGTAATCACAGTCTTTGTCCTTCACATTCTGGGCTGCGAAATGGATTCAGCCAATGAGATGTAAACAACACCTGACCTACTGAAGACAAGAAGGTCTGTCGGTGGTGCAAAGTGTTGACCTGTTTGTGTGAAGTCCCAGTACAACCACATTCCAGGGAGCGGCCTGGTTTAACTTTGGACATTTATAAGCAATCTGATTGGGAACAGAATGCAAACGGATGAGGGACATTGTATCCTGCAGTGCACGTCGTATTTGTCACAGTGTTATTTCATGCTCCTGACTGGAATAATCCTGGAGAAGTCTTTGATGTCTTGACCCTGCGTTTCCCTGGACTGTTATGGCTTGGGTGGCCAAAGCCACTCTGCGGGGAAAGTCTCCGCGTAAACACACTGAATCACAACCACACATCGAACTATTAAGAAGTCCTCAAGCGCATCTTGAAAATACTTTGGAAAGGCCCTCTTTCATGTCACTCTGGGAAGTGATAAGGAGATCCGCGCTGTGACATTCACGGCCTCTGCTTCCACCCTAAACCGTGAAATCAAGAGCATGTTTTTCAGCTGAAAGCCTGCCATCACCTACGCTCTCGGTGGGTTTCGTCCATGTGTGAGTGGGTGTGTGGTGTCCACTGTGTACCGTGTGCAGGAATAGCTCTGGAATTCAAGCCTCACTCGCTGGAATGTGGCTTCAATTAGGTCCATCTGACTTAGTCCACAACGCTGAATGAGTCAGGAGCGTTCGGCCTTCTCACAACTATTGTTTTGGCCCCAAATTCTTTCCGTTGTGTTCAGTGTTGAGTGCGGCAGTCAGTGAACCTGCAAAAATGACATCTCACAATGAGGGCTTGTCCCACCAGAGGAGCTCTTTGTCTGTGATTCAGGTGCAGGACTCCACAGAGCTGGGTCTGTCCGACGTTCCTGCCTGTTATAGGGAAGGTCTTCGTTGCCACCGTACTCTACGGGGGACTCTTGAACGGGGACTAAAAGAATTATTATTAAAAATATTACTAAAAGAAGAAATATTCATTCAGACTAAAGAGGGCGACACGGTGTGATGGTGGTTAGCACCGTTGCCTCACAGCGAGAGGGTTCCTGGTTTGAATCCCTGCTGGGTCCCTTCTGTGTGGAGTTTGCGTGTTGTCCCCGTGTCTGCGTGGGTTTTCTCCGGGTTCTCCGGTTTCCTCCCACAGTCCAAAGACGTGCAGGTGTTCGGTTCATTGATGACTCTAAATCAGCCGTAGGTGTGAATGGTTGTCTGTCTCTGTTCGTCTCTATGTGTCCTGTGATAGACTGGCGTCCTGTCCAGGGTGGACCCCGCCTCACGCCCGATGTCAGCTGGGATCGGCTCCAGCCCCCCGTGACCCCGACAGGGACAAGAGGCTGAAGATGAATTAATGAACTACTACTTTCATTCTGTACCCCTCAAGACGCATTATTTAAAAAAAGATATATAGCTTTTAATAAAGATTCAACCTTTAAGAGAAAGTGTCCGTAAGATGAAAGTGTTGCTGGGGTACTTTCCTACCAGGAAACATCTGAGAGGAGTTTACAGTTCTGAACATGACTGGTCAACCGCAGACCTTGAGTCACTGGGATCAACATTAAGATTTGCTATTTCTTTTTTAAGGTTTCTGACTTTTAAACAGAAGTTATGTTGCCAGCATAACACATTCCTCAAAACACACTTGTGGTTATTGCTTTGTATATGAACCCATTCACCAGCGCAGTTGTTGCATCAACATAGCCGCCTTCATACGGCCCAGGGTCAACATGTGTTGACTTTGCAGAAGAGCAACTGTTGTGTTACATTTGATTTATGGATTGGCACATCCCAGCTACTGTACCTTGATGGTTTGTTCTGCAGTCACGGTGATGTGTGTTCAACACATTCAAGATGAGAAACAACTGAAACTGAAATGTGTTTTGAGGTTCTGTAGTTAACAAGAAGTAAACACACTCCAAACATGTCCAGTCTCTGCAGTGAAGGCTTCTACTTTTCAAACTCGCCGGGCTGCGTCTTCATTACGACTTATACACCCTCTGTAAATGATGTCTGCTGTTGTGCCCTTTATTCTAGGGCGCACTCCCACTGTGCGTCCGTCCCGTGCCCCGTGCTTTAGGGTCCTTGTCCCCCCCTCCAGGCCCGTTTGTACTCACACTACCTGGGCCTCGGAGAATGCTTCTTGCTGCCTATACGTCATCACGCCGTAACACGTCACACGCATTGATGACGTCATGGCGATGCGTGGCTTTGTTTCCAAATCTTTCCATGTGAAACGTGCTTTACAAAAGCCCACCTCTCCCAGACGGGCTGTGGACGGCCAGCTGGCCGCAGCTAGGCGCAGAGCGATTGCACTCACACTGGTCAAACGAACTAGGCTTTACCCGTTTTGGCCCGGTACGGAAGGACAGTGTGAGTGCGCCCCTAGAAACAGTCGACCAATCAGAGCTTTGCAAGCGGCATTGGGAATTGGTAAATCATTTGGGGGTCACCCCTATGTTCCCCAGTTGAAGCCTCTCCCTTCGCTGATTTAATTCAGCATTTTTCTAGGGTTAGAGGTCACGGTTAGGGTCGGGGTTAGGGGGTAGCGTTAGGGTCTACATAAGCACTGATTGTGGGCAAAATAACAGACCGGGGAACGTAGGACCCTTTCTGTGACAAGAAAAGGGTCCAATGTCCCCAGGTCACATACAAAGCGGGGAACATAGGACCCAGGTAACATGGTCACGCTCCCATTATCTTCCTACATAGCTAGCTAAGTAGCAGTGTTGGGTTTTATTACTTTTAAAATTAACTTGGAACATTACAACATAGATCACTGCAATTCAGAAGTAGATTGTTACGTTACACATAGCTACCTATAGATAAAAGTAACATGTTAGAGTAGTTGTTAGCTCATCAGACAGCAATGGTTTTAAAGCGTTAACAAGGTAAATAAGCTAACGTTTTAGTTCAGTGGAAGAGTGATGAGTGACACGGGT
This sequence comes from Echiichthys vipera, assembly GCF_963691815.1. Lineage (NCBI taxonomy): Eukaryota > Metazoa > Chordata > Actinopteri > Perciformes > Trachinidae > Echiichthys > Echiichthys vipera. The sequence goes on from NC_139843.1 coordinate 2,649,147, forward strand.
GAATATATCTGCAATCGCTGGTTGCTGGTTGGCTGGATTTTCACACATCGCCCAGTTGAGACGTCAGTCACTACTGATGAGTCAGGGTAAGACAAAACAAGGCACCCCCCCCCCCCCAACAAGAAAACATAAACAGTCAGGAAAATGACCAAATGGCCTTAGCTCCAGTGTGCTGCCAAGCTCGGACCAGCTGAGAGGCCTGGGGCTTACGTTCTCGGTTTCTCCTTCATCGTCATCCTCCTAATATTGTTTCCTATCGCAACCCGACAACCAAACCTCAATGAATTATGAAATTCATTTGCCAGAACAATGACCGGTCAAGTGCAGCGAGACATGAAGGAGTCCACTGACAGGAAAATGATCTAATCCACTTCCCTTCAGCGATGCCTCACAGGACAATATTTACCAATTTGTAGAATCGATACCCCTGGCACGAGACGACAAAGAAAGGAGATTTGTCATCAAAAAATTACACTCCATTTACATTTCCTCCATCCGAACATCAACACTGTGTGACAGGCCAACGCTACGACCAGACTCTAATGGCAGCGGCCCCAGTGTGGATGTGGAGACCTCTGCATGAACCGCACTCTGGGCCTGTCTGCATGCAAAGACTTCTGTCTCTCACCTCAACATAATCCCACACAGCTGAATCCAGTCACCGAGAGACCTCTGATAACACCGAGCTAAAAATAATTCCAGAGGATTAAAAACTTGGCCGCTGTAAAAATCAAGATGCGTGAGTCGCTTTGGACGTGTCATCAGCTGTCCATTTCTAATGTCTGCAATCACAACAGGCAGCGGTGTGAAGCCGACTTCGAGTGTGCACTTTCTGACCCTCCTTTCATGTCTCCTCTTGCCTTGTTTTCCATCATCCAATCTCACTTGATCTGAATAATTTCGGCACTTTTTCCTGTTTCCTGTTTGGATATCTGGCCCGCTGCGTTAACCACTCCAATTACTCAAAGAGTGTTGTTGGGAACGTATTGGAAAAGCTTCGGGGAGGATGAGAGGAATGGCTGATAGCATGACGGAGGTGCGTAAACGGATGATTCTGTTGTTGCCTGGGGAAAGTACAACAAACAAACCCGTGGAAAAAGATGTTGTTTACACTCACAGACGAGATCTTTTTCTCTTCTCTGTTGTTCAGAATAGCAGCAGAAGTGTTCTGTGACAAAAGGTGTTAAACCTTGGATTTCCTGGTAGAGAGAATATTTGGAAAGTGGACATGGAAAATGGGCTGATTTTTCCACTCGGCTATCACACCTGATTTATTTGAGATATTCCTGGAAGGTCCTGCCACTGCTGCTGTCTCTGCCTACCCACACGAAGGCCGGACTCCAGGCTCGCCAGGCGCCCTTAATCACACACACCACGCAAACATCTCTGAATGATCTGAGGCTGCACGGGTGTATTTCCAGATATTAATGTAACCACAAGAGGAAACAGTTATGATTAAATATAATAATAAAATTTATAGAATGAGGGGCAAATTAGACCCAGCTGTAGTGTCAGTGGTGTAGTCCACAGACGGCTGTGTGGCAGTGTGTGTTCAGTGTGTGTTCAGTGTGTGTTCAGTGTGGTCAAGGGGGGGTCGAGTCTAAGGCTGCACAATAAATCATTGTTTTTAACGTCATCATGATACTAACTTGTGCAATTGGGAAAGACTGTGACGCATCTTGAAAGACGCTCCTGCGAGTAAGAGTTTGAGTAGAAAACGGAACTTTATAATGTTACTTTTATTCTTTTTCTCCTGTTCGGTTCAATTTCTTTAATGAACCAATGTTGCACTTAATTTCCTTTTTAAGGTTTTTAACCTCAAAAAAGCAATTCAGCAGAAAGGCAGAGATGTGTAAACTTCATTGTCAGTTGATTTATTGCAAATCGTCATGAACGGGACGGGGAATAACTCAGAGGAACGGGACCCAAATGCAGACACGGACACAGAGTAAGATGTAAATGAGTGTTTAATCAAAAAAACTATAAACAAACGGTGTCCAGGGAGCGTGGGGGGTGAGGTCCAGGTGCAGGTGAAGAAATAACAACGAGGTGATCAGGGGAAAAACACGAACGGGTGGTAGATGAGCAGACGAGGATTCAGACAGGGAAGCAGGATCTCGGGAAAATAAAACAAAAGAAACAATTAACAACGAACAAATAAACACAGATTGAGGACACACTCCCATTTAACTTATCCAATTAGCATAAGTTAAATGGGAGCCAACCAAGTAAGACACGGTACCACGTAAATGCGAAAACGGTCTGGCACTGGCTGCAGGTGTTGATGAGGGAAGTAGCCACAGCTGGGTGGAACCACGCCTACCAGCTCCTGACAAAGAAGCAGAGGGGAAAGACACATGTAGGGAGGCAAACCAACACAAAAGGAAGAGGGAAAGGCCTGACAGGACATGGATCCTGACATAAATAATATTGCTATCGTGATATTTAACAACGTAAACGCTTGCTGCATAGTTTCAGATTACTGTGAAGCCCAGTTTGGTGGTCAATATATCATGATTTAAGTAAGTTCGACCAGTGACCGAACCAATCAGCGTTGGTTTCTTTGGTGGATTGAAGTGAAACAGAAGAGACTGTTGAGTGTAAACAACATGGAGGCTTCCACGGATGAGATGAGCAGCTATGGAGCGAGCCGCTCACTAACTCTTTGTTCTCTGGATCCTTCTGTTGAATATGGACCGGGCTCCTGAAATTGGGCCTTTGATCCGTAAATTCACGTTAAACACAAAGGGAAAATCTCCTTTACCCACATGTTGTTTCCTTTCTGAGCTTTGCCTCCACGCTGTTAGCACGTCACACGCTTCAGTCATCTGATTGGTTGGTTTGGCCCGTGTGTTGGTGACAGACAGATGGTTTATCCAATCAGAAACCAGGATTTTCACCCCTTCACCAAAAGATCTTTAAACCAGAGTTCAGATGGATCTGCTGAGACCATGAGAATCAACACATCTGGAGAAGTCAGGTTAATAGTTTTTAGATGCTCCAAACGATTAAGATGGAAACCAGTCAGAAACTTAAGCCGGATAATATCTAACGGATCAGGTCCAGACATTGCCTGAATTGTATTTGGTTGAGTTGAGCAGTTGGGCAAGGAGCATGCAGGAGGCCGGACATGACGCAGATTTGACAGCATGCATGGAGCCGGTTTGTAATTGCACCACAAAGAACAGAGTCTCTTGCCATTTCTCTAAGTTGTCTGATGGTATCGGCATCGGCCCTTCTCACTGTCGTTGGGGTCTTGGTGTAGACCCCTTTCCTTTGTGTGATCCGCATGATAGAAACATCAACTGCTTGCACGCTGTGAATTCTCACACTTAAAGTCTGTTTAATGTCCAGTCCAGCTGATTAGGACATTTGCGTTCCCACCTACAGCTCCTCCGGGTAAGGTCTTTGGCAAGTTTAGGGTTGCAGCGCTTGTGTGGCATAAAGGCCGTTTTTTCGTTTACTGGAAGTGGGTTTGTCATCATTTGTGTTGCACATTATAAATGCATAATTAGCTGCACGCTTTATTGTTACAGTAGGGAGGAGCTGGTCACTTTTCTTTGTTGGTTTCCCTTCAACACTCGCCAAGGAAGGAAACAGTTTGGTGGTATCAGATGGTTAGTCGTACCCTTTTGACTCCTTAGGAAATAAAAAGAAACTATGGGCATTGATTCCCAGGCATCTGATTGGTGCAACTCTGCACTGCACCCTGGGAAGTGGCAAGTGGTCCATTGTCCTGATAGATGAGTTGGTTCCTGAACAACATGACCTCATTCCCTCTCTGGGGAGGTGTCCCGAGCAGAAGCGTGATGTGTAATAATGGGCCTGTCCAGTGATCATAAATAACAGAATTTAACACGTTCTTCAATGGGTTGTGCGGCTTTTCAGCTTCCTGTCGCTGCCTCTAGACAATGTGAGGACAAGTGGGAGGACACACAGATAATTCTGCTGCCTTTGCTTTTAAAGCACATCGATTGTGCCAATGTTGTCAATTAAAGCAGCGAATGAGGAGTCCGGCAGGCCCCACATGCAGCTTCACTGACGACGTGCTGAGTGGAAAGGGTTGGTGAGTGCTGTGTGTTCAGTGCAGAACATTATCACCTACGGCCCCAGGGACTGGGTCACTGACCTGCAGTGCCATCTCCCAGGGGTTAAACCTTTTCAGCTGCATGTGCTGCTGAGGGCACGTGTTGGCAACGTAAGCACCTTTCAGACATGCTCTGGCACATTTACATATGAGCTTCATGTTTAGAGAAGAGTCACTTTTCAGTAATCTACAGTAGGACTTTTCCCCGCTCCAGTCAAAAACACATCATCTTCTTATTCCTACAGTTAGATGTTTGAGCTTCACAGCGCAGAATGATATCTGTGCACATGAGATCATCTCTGAACCCATCGGCTATCGGTCTCTCTCTCTCTACGTCGTCCTCAGACGAGCCAACCATCGTCGTCTCCAGTACGGTTCTCCATACATCTGGCCAGCTCGTTTGTGCTCTCTGCACTAGCGTCTTTCTTTAGTACGGTCTGACGGCGTTTTAGCCTCTGGAAACCACGGTATTCAGGCTTCCCGGTGTAGCCAGCAGATATCCAGGCAAAGACTTCCCTACTCTATCATTGTTTCCGCTGTGTTACCTGAACACCCGTGCTAGTGACGTCTGAACTCACGTGACGGGTTGCTGCCAATCACTGCAATGTATCATTTAAAGGAAGCATGCAACTTCTGGTATCGCCCCGTTGAGCCATACGCTCAACATGCTCTCCGTGCTGCAGGAGCCGACTGCCGCTGGGTCCGCTGCAGGGTCTTGATTGTGTCGTCTGCACCGAACTGGCCAGGTGTCAATGATGATGATAATTATGATGTGATGATTGTGATGGCGAGCTACCCAAGAGCCTGGACTGAAATGTTGATCAGCGACCCCCCCAGTTTACTCTGCTCCTGCCGGGCCGGGTAAGAGGCTCCTTGGAGTCAACCAGAAACCCTTGCACCACGCACTTCAGCGCCACTACACCGAATGGCGTTGGAATTGAGAGAAGATGTCTTTCTAAACCCATAACAGTAGAGGGTGTGTTCGGAAATCCTATATTTATTTCTAAGTTTTGGAATTTAGAGCAGTTTCTCCTGCAATCTCCTTGATAGAGAGACAAATTATGAAGAAGAGAAAAACGGGAAACGATTAAGGTATCAGTGAGTTTCAACTTAACTGTGAACTTAACTTTGGTGTAAATGGTTTTAAAATGCAGCGATAAACAAGAGTTTAACGTGTAGTTTATAGTTTTATAGTTTGTAGTGGATGAAACTGATGGAAATAACATACGAATAAAACTTTCTATCCATTCATTCATTCATTCATCTTCAGCCACTTGTCCCTGTCAGGGTTGCTGGGGGGGCTGGAGCCGATCCCAGCTGACATCGGGCGTGAGGCGGGGTCCACCCTGGACAGGACGCCAGTCTATCACAGGACACATAGAGACGAACAGAGACAGACAACCATTCACACCTACGGGTGATTTAGAGTCATCAATGAACCGAACACCTGCACGTCTTTGGACTGTGGGAGGAAACCGGAGAACCCGGAGAAAACCCACGCAGACACGGGGACAACATGCAAACTCCACACAGAAGGGATTCAAACCAGGAACCCTCTTGTTGTAAGGCAGTCGCAGGGCACTTTCTATCCAGTCATCCTAAAATAAAGCAAATACATATATGCAACACCAATATGAATTCAAAATTGAACATTTCTTCTGAAAAAAGACAAAATTATGATTGAATTGATTCTTTATCAGCAGGACTTTCCACTCCGTGTCACAGGACGCCGCGTGAGCGACACACTGATGAAAGCAGCAGTCCCCCTTCGACCTTACGCGAGGTGCTGTTTTCAATAAGTCGAGAAGGAAAAGAGTTGACTTCACTGAAGCAGCTCCTCGGTATCAAAAACATGATTCATGTTGTCCATACGCACAGTTAACGACACGCAGCAGTGGCCAAGAGGAAAAAGCTGCCCTTGTTTTCCAGATAGAAATAGGAAATCAACTTACGACCTTAAACAGCGGAGGGAAAGAAAATAAAGACGAGGAGGAGAGGAACAACACAAATAAACAAAGCAACAACTGTAGTAACAGTGACATGCGTGTGCTGTTACAAAACCATGACACAGAGTCGGCCTTTGTCACATTTTTAGATCTTTACTCTGGCAGAACCGTTGATTGATGAGGATTGTTTGTTACGCGCAGTGTTTGCGTGTCTTAGTCTTCATTTGTCACCCTAATATCGATTCATAGGGATAATTAGCGGAAAAGAAACCCAGGCTCAAGTGTTTATAGTGCAAGGGGAAGAGGTTTGCTGTGGAAACTGGTCTAAGAACAGGATTTAGTCCTACATTTCATCAGGTACCAGACACGGTTTGTCGTGCTTGTTGAGGCAAGAAGGTGTGAAATCTTTGTCTGCGATTGTTGGCAGAGTTTAAATCTAAGCTTCAGCCTGAAGAGCAATGATCGAATCGTTCTGTCTGCTTCTTAAAGGAGATGAAAAAGGTGAAAGCTGAGATCAAGTGTGATGATTCGGACGAGGTGAAAGGTAGATGCTAGATCACACCTGCTGGACATGTGGACGTCAACACAAGCATACCGTGCCGGCACCAACAGATGGACTGAGTCACATTTGTGACGAAAAGAGAGCTGAGCCGGAAGGCAAAGCTCTCAATCTACCGGTCAATCTTCGTTCCTACCCTCACCTATGGTCATGAAAGCTGGGTCATGACCGAAAGAACGAGGTCGCGGGTACAAGCGGCCGAAATGGGTTTTCTCAGGAGGGGGGCTGGAGTCTCCCTTAGAGAGAGGGGGAGAAGTTCAGCATCCGTGAGGAACTCGGAGTAGAGCCGCTGCTCCTTTGTGTTGAAAGGAGCCAGTTGAGGTGGTTCAGGATCATCTAGTAAGGATGAACCCTGGGCGCCTCCCTAGGGAGGTGTTCCAGGCACGTCCAGCTGGGAGGAGGCCTCGGGGAAGACCCAGGACCAGGTGGAGAGATTAGATCTCCACACTGGCCTGGGAACGCCTCAGGATCCCCCAGTTAGAGCTGGTTAATGTGGCCCGGGAAAGGGAAGTTTGGGGTCCCCTGCTAAAGCTGCTGCCCCCGAGACCTGACCCCGGATAAGAGGCTGAAGATGAGACATATTGAAGTTCCCCACATAAACATGAAAGGGGGGTTGAATGGTAAAATGAGGGAGTAACTCTTCCTCCGGTGCAGTAGGTGGCGCTCCAGCAACATGCAGCTGCTCTGAATGCGGCTTTTTTACACCTTCAACTTTGTCACAATCACAAACGGAGGGAAAATGGCCGACTTTAGGACAGAATTTAAAAAAAAATTGTCGTAATTGGTAGTGATGTTAGTTGCCATGGCGAAGTCCTCCCTCAATTTAAAGGGAACGCTCTATTGTTGTTGTTTTTTCACGTTTTCGGCGCCGTTGCTCGCTGGTTTATCGTATTTCCGGGTCAAAAGTCACTGGAGTTGGGAGGGGATCTATGAGTAAAAGCTTAGCCTGGGAACAGACTTCGCTGTAACTTTACTATGATGCTCTTCTAATGTTGAGTAGGGGTCTCAAAAATACGGTATGGATTTAAGTCTGTGAATGTTCTCATTCGCCCAGGTCGTCGTTATCCTCAAAGCAATTTCAGTCCAAAGCAACTGGACTTGGTTATTTGTCTAGGAAGACGTTTCACCTCTCATCCAAGAGGCTTCATCAGTTCATGTACGAAACTGACCAGGACCAGGACCAGGACCAGGCTGGGACTGGACCAGGACCAAGACCAGGACCAGGACCAGGACCAGGCTGGGACTGGCCCAACTATCTGGTGTGGAGATCCAGGTATTTAACCTCTCACAAGGTCGATGATGTCACTGGGACTAAAATTGCTTTGTACTGCTTTGGACTGTATGGCTTTTTAATTAACCCTTTTAAAAAAATGTATAAATCTTTACCACATGAATTCTCATTCAAGATGTGGTTTGATCCAGGCCTTAGCTGCAGGTCACGCAGTCTCTCTTTACATATGTTAATAAGTGCAAAATAGCGCATTTATTGAACAAGGCATTGTTCTCGCTTCACATCCTGTAGCTGCAAAAACAATTACCAAGTTAAAGCATCTTATAAGGCACTTATTACCTACATACTAGCTCTAAATATAAAGTGTTACGTGAAGAGGACCTATTATGCTTTTCTGTTCTGACCTACTGTATAAATGTAGTTTTAATGTTTTATAGTCATGTTAAACAACATTAAAGCGTCACATAATGAAGTATTTGCATTCAGACGTGAGCCCTGTCGACCGTCTGGGTCGGCTGTGCTCAGCTCTGAATGCTAGCGTGTCGCTCGCTATCAGAGATTTCTCTGAATTTCCAGAATTGGTCTCCGTAGAAGAATCCTGACTTCCTGTTGGTCACGCTAAAGCACACAGGCTCAAACTGTGAGCTGTGAGTTCGGACACTTTTATGCTTTTTTTGTTGCTAGCTTATGGTAAAGGGGAGCGTAACACTTCCTGACACGCAGCATAAACAGTTGACCAATCACAGCAGAGCATACCAGCCGACCAATCAGAGCACAGCGGGCTCACACAGAGGTGCTGCAGCAGTGGACGATATGAGAAATATAACGTGTTTTTTAAAGATGAAAGCGTGTAAACGTGTCGTAGCTGACCTGAAAAATACAAATATGACCCTGTTAACTAGCATAATAGGCCATGTAGCCTTAGTGTGTATGACAGTACTATCACACAAACGTCGGAGCTGAACAATAAGTTAACAATGAAAGTCTAATCCAATCGTGACGCCCCTACGTATTACTGTAGATGTATTTAGACTCTCAGTAGCGTTGATTGGGGATGTGGCTAAGCACCCTGAGCTTATTTCTAACTTTGAGTGTTTGTCATCAGGATATCTGAGCAGTGTTCGTGTTCGAATGAAGCTGTGTTTCATGTGTGTTTTCTTGTCCAAGCAGCCGTTCGTTGATCGGGTTTCAAACTCCGATCCCATCCGTTATCGTCGTCTTTTATTCCCTTCAGTTGTGAGTCTTTGTTTGAAACCCAGCAGCAGAGCAGGTCGCTTTCAGAAAGTATTCTCACTTATGTAATTGTGTTAAATTCTTCAGTATAACAGCGGGCATGTGCTTGGATTTTGATCACATTTAAACTGATTTATTGGAAATGAGCAATGACTCAGACTTTCCTTCATGTGTGAGAGATCTACAGTACTTCCTCTGCAGAAGGGTGGTCTTGTGTGTTGTGCAAATCCGTTTGATTGGTGAGAAGGTTCCATGGCATCTGCCCAGCTATACTTGGACGTGTTCCTCGGTTTCAACATAATTATTATGATGTAAAGTCTGCTCAGAAGGAGCAAAGGGAACGTCAACATCCTCCAGCTCTCAGGTGATATTCCTCACGGCCGACCTGATCTCGTCACATGCCTGGGCCGGTTCCAGGAAGAGGTTTAGGGGCGACATCAGATCAAAAAGGCTCCCGTGCAGCAGGTAAATAATCAACGTCCACTTGGAGAATACAGGCCAGGAGGATATGACCAGCAGGACTGGGACTGGACTCTGAGCTCAGCTGTGAGGGCCCCGACCTCTCCAGACAGGGGGGAGGTGAACAGGGAAGAAGGTCAGTGCCAGGGGCCTAATCCGTTTCTCTGGCCCCTCTCTTCAGGGGCTGTTGTCAAGCCTCGGGGAAAGGCAACTGTATCAACACGATCTGGGGCTCCGCGTGGTCTCGTTCACCCAGACCCCTCTGAACAGTCACCGAAGCCGACTGTGCACATCGAGCAAACACGGGGACAAACAGCAGACGCTGAATAACTATCGCCCTCGGGGGGGCGGCTTTTTGGGGTTGCGAATGGAGTTCAGAACGGGTTGGAAAGAATGCTTCAAATGCAGGCACACGTGCAGACTCCCGTGGGGTATTTTGGCAATGGTACAAATACAGTCAAAGATAATAATATTGAGAGGCAAAGCAGCAGAACATACGACAGCAACGCAGTTATTCCAGTTAAGAAGTGTCTGAGAAACAAAAACGACAACGCTTGTGTCATCGAAAACGTCTGAACTATGATGGATGAGGATGGCTGACATGTTTTCGGAGCATGCTCCTTTGTTATAATCCCATTCAAGTATCTGATGTCTGTAGTTGACACAACATCAGCGGGAGGTGGTGTTTCTATTGTAAGCCTTGCTGTTGTAGTTCTATATGTTCAGAAGAAAGGCTGTCATCACGGCCGTATGGTGACAATAAAAATGGCATGTGGGCCTTTGCTGTAAACACTCGATCACAATGACATGACAAGCACCTCGGGTGTTATGGCAACACACGCGTCAACATGCAGCCTTGGTCACCTTCCACTGCAGATGTATTTTGGTAACCCTCATATGATGATTGTAGTGTGTGTATTGTAGTGCCTCTTGACAGCTCAGTGGAATCATTTGTGCAGGAGTTGAATCCAGAGACCTGCTGTCAAAGGTTGGACTCGCGGCACAGTGTCGTCTGCTCCTCTCACATTTCTTCTTAAGTGCTGAGAGATTTTATTCCAAAATGTCCAAACTGCTCCGCACGTGCTGCACGGAGACGACCTCAAACATTAGCCCAGCGCTCGAGTGAAAAAAGACTCCTGGTGCTCGTGTGAGGGGGATTTTAAATGACACAGACATCCCTGAGGTGCCATCTGGAAGCCCATCACAAAAGAAGAGGATGCTTGCTGTGTGATGTGGATGTTTAGTCTCTAGACCCGTGGCACGTCTAGTTCCTTCGGGGCCCGGACGCATCAGTGTAAAACTCATTACAGAGCTATTCTGAAGACTTGCAGGTTGGGTTCAAGTCACAAGAGAGCAGATTGGAAGACAACGCTCAGGCCGACAGCGTCTCTGAGAGCTGACCAATGAGTTCAAACATTATTCTGTCAATGCTGTTTAAGTGCAAGGCCCGTGTGAAGCTAGTGGAGGTATTGGGATGGCAGTTTAAGTTGATCTAACACTTTCACTGAAATATTCTGATAAATATTGGACGGATTGCCACTGAACTTTGCAGATATCTGACTTTTTATCTGGCACCACCATCAGGTCAAAGTTGTTATTTGTTCTTTGGGCCAAATAATAAAAGTAATGGCATTCCCATCATCCTAGTGATAGACAGATACATCGGCCGGCCAATATTATCGGTCTTTTTGCGTTTTATAGGTGTTTCGGTATCGGCTGATGCGGCTGATGCGTTTGCCGATAGTGTATTATTCCACAGGCAGCTCTGTGTCGCTGTAGACGCCTTTTTGAAGTTCAATAAATGTTCCCTTTTTTTAAAATTGAGACTCGTAACATTTGTTATCATCAATGTCTAATTTTTATGATGTAAATTGAGGGAGCAAAAGTAAAATCTGCTCCAAATTTCGGCTCAAGAAAATCGGCATCTGCCCTTAAAAATCGATCCCTAATCCTCAGTGTGAGCAACTCTTAGCTTGCTAACATGCTAAACTAAGATAAAGAACATGATGAACGTTATATCTGGTAAACATCGGCATGTTAGCATTTTCATTGTGAGCATGTTAGCATGCTGGGCATTAGCATTTCACTCAGGACAGCCTCTAAGGCCTCGTCCACATGTACACGGGGACTTTCACTCACTCATCTTCAGCCTCTTGTCCCTGTCGGGGTCACGGGGGGCTGGAGCCGATCCCAGCTGACATCAGGCGTGAGGCGGGGTCCACCCTGGACAGGACGCCAGTCTATCACAGGACACATAGAGACGAACAGAGACAGACAACCATTCACACCTACGGGTGATTTAGAGTCATCAATGAACCGAACACCTGCACGTCTTTGGACTGTGGGAGGACTCTCCAAATGGAAATGCAAAAACACAACGCGTGCTGTCAAGAGCATGCCAAAGCAACAGGCAGCGATACAACCCCAACCCTACAGCCAGTGTTGATCGCTTCATAACATTCTGACGCCTCTGTTCCTCAATTGAGCGTAAGAGTACGTGTATGTGTAAACACGTCAAATGAATTTGGTCTCGTTAGCCATTGCACGCAATTTTGCCTCATATGTGACGGCTCACAAGGTCCGTTTTGAGCTACGACACAATCTTTTATAGATACCTGAGACAAAGTCTGAATTCACATTATAATTCTATATTTAATGTGTCTGCCTGTGTACGGCATGTGTGAATATTTCAGTCAGAATTTCAGACATGAATGTTGTTGTTTTTAAGTCAAGTTCATTCTCGCGCTGGCCAAGTCTGAAGCATGTGACGTCTCCTGTCATATTAATGACCCGTGTCCAAGTCTGGAGTCTGCAGCTCTACCTCACACCCCTCAGCTGCACTTGGCTGAGTTTGGTATGACAGTGCCACTGCGTGCGATCGACTTCCTACTGTTCAGCTCTCGGGTCAGGAATCGAGTCTGTGATCCTGTCCAGCCTCGGGAATCTGTCGTTACCAGTAGCTCTTATGTTCGAGGGTGTCTCGTTTAAGTCTCAGACCTCGGATGGATCCCAGAGGCCTGTCGTGACCCCAGGATGTACAGCAGGAGTTGCAGCAGAGGTTCTTGGCAGGGCCTGTGGTTCCCGTGCAACTGTTCGCTAATGACCGGCACAGCTGTGAGATCAGGAGGAAGCGTGTTGAATAACGTAACATGGCAGGCCAGACTTTCTCTCTCTCTGACTAAGATCCAAAACATCTTTTTGTGTCTTTTAAAGCTTATTTCTTACATGTAATAGATCATATTCTGTGCTTCCTTTATGACTTCCCCTAGACCGTCGTGCATATGACAAAGACACGGCCAAAAGTCAGGCCATGTCTTTTTTTGGCAGCTGTTCACAGACGTAGCATTTACGTGGAATGTAATATTTCCAGTATTAACTTGATTAAGACAACACCCTGAATAAGAGACTCATGCAAACAGCATTTTCCGATCATACCGACCCGACAAACGTTCTAAGTGAATTAAGACTTGGAGTATTTTAACTTTCTCTGAAGGGCGGATTAGAAACGCAGACGCTCATAATCGAGCATTAAATCACTGACGTTTTTAATGGCGTTCTGGATCACACACGGCAAAGCACCTGTTACCAGATTAGCCCGTCAGGCACCTTTTAATCACGTTACACGGAATAATTATTAGATAAATATTCGGCCCCATTCATCTGCATTATATCACCACAGAGATCTGCTGTTTATCAGGCTGTGGGGGTGTTTTTTTGCGTCACGGGGCGGGTTGTGAGTCTACCGTCTACCGTAAAAATAGACCACAGTAGCAGAATGATGTGTTTGGTTCATTGATGACTCTAAATCACCCGTAGGTGTGAATGGTTGTCTGTCTCTGTTCGTCTCTATGTGTCCTGTGATAGACTGGCGTCCTGTCCAGGGTGGACCCCGCCTCACGCCCGATGTCAGCTGGGATCGGCTCCAGCCGAGTAGGAGAATGACATAAAATCGGGGGTTTGTGGTATTTTAATGACCTGTATTAGTGTCCCCATTTCCACTGCACAGTACACACTCTGCTCAACTCAACTCAACTTGCTCTTTTTTGGTTTTCCATCAGCAAAAGTTACTAATAACACCTGGTACCTGGCTCATGGCACTCCAAAGCAAATGCTCCCAGGTGGGTTGGTCCTCTCAGGGAGTCCCCAGAACCGTTTGGTCTGAAAACACCAAATGCCTGCAGTGAAAAATAAGATGTAGAAAAGGACCTGATACCAAACGTGAGTCAAGTCGAGGAGAGCCTTACCACATAGTGATGTAGTCGCTAACAGCCGGACGTGGCTAACAGCTATTAGCTCGGGGTAGTGCGGTGAAGGCATTAAAACGACTTTTATAACCACTAAGGGCGCACTCACACTGTCCTTCCGCACTGGGCCAAAACAGGTTTTCGGGTCAAGCCTAGTGCGTTTGACCAGTGTGAGTGCAACCGCTACGCACATAGCTGCAGCCAGCTGGCCGTCCACGGCCCGTCTGAGAGAGGTGGGCTTTTGTAAAGCACGTTTGCACATGTACGAGCTACAGCTGTTCTGAGGTCATTTCCTGTGCGCCTGTTGGGACGTAGAAAAAAGTAGGAGGGACCATGCGCGGACATTTCAAACAATGGCGGTGAAAGGTTCACGTTGGTGTGATGCGGAGGTGGAGTGTTTACTGCAGATTTGGTCGATGAAAAGATTCAAAAACAGTCGACAAGACGCACAAAAACTCAGAGGTCTACGGAAAGATCTGGAAACAAAGCCACGCATCGCCATGACGTCATCAATGCGTGTGACGTGTTACGGCGTGATGACGTATAGGCAGCAAGAAGCATTCTCCGAGGCCCAGGTAGTGTGAGTACAAACGGGCCTGGAGGGGGGGACAAGGACCCTAAAGCACGGGGCACGGGACGGAAGGAAGGTGTGAGTGCGCCCTAATACTACTCAAAATAACACCACACCCGTGCTGTCAGTGGCTGAGTGGTTAGAGCAGCCCCCCCCCCCCCCATGTAAAGAGGCTAAAAGTCCTTGAGGCAGCGGCCGTAGGTTTGACTCCGACCTGCTGCCCTTTGCTGCAAGTTTCCTCCTCTCTCTCTCTCACCCCATTTCTTGTCTGTCCGTACTGCTTCGAGCTAATCACTGTTAGCCACGTCCGGCTGTTAGCGACTCTCTTGGATGTCTCCGTTAACAGTTGTTACACAAAAAAATGTGTCGATGGCTTATTTATGTATATAATGGGATGATTTTGCGCCGTAATTACACTTTAACTTACCCATAAAACCAGTTTCATGTGTAAAAATTACAGTTGGATGAATTAGACAAAGGTCAGTAGATCATAACAGAAAGTTTATGGCTTATTTATGTAGTCGTGCGGACTGTTTGATGCTCACTGCTCCAGAGAACTGCGTGAGCTCTGAGGTCTTTCGGGAAAGGAAACTCTTATTACAGTTAATCACGTTTGACCTGAACAGATCCGCGGACTGAAAAGCAGCGGCACAACAGTCATATCAATATCTCTGCTCCGCGCTGTTGTCTTCCCACGGAAACACTTTCTGATTCATTCCTCTTTGATAGAAATGATAGAAAGATATCCATCAGTGTCTGATATTCACCGGCGGTGCTTCGTTGTTTTAGCGATGAAAAGCATTTCTCGTTTGACTGGATCACGTGTGGGAGCATCAGGGCGCGGACGCAGACGCAGACTGACCTAATTGCTCGTGTATGTTTTGATTTTCGTTCTTGGCTTCCTGTTTTGACGATCCTCTGAATCAGGGATGTCAAAGTCAAACACATCAGAGGGCCACAAAACAAATCTGCTACAAGCCGAGGGCCGGACTGGTTCAATGTTTATTAAAACATATTAAAAAGATTGCATTTAACCTGTTGAACCAGGACCTGACACAGTGCACCGTATTTTATTTAATGATTAAATGAATAATCCAAGATTTTCTTATGACTTTAGTTATTTCGAGGAAAACATTTTCAACAGCCAAACTGAGAAGGTTCCAGGTTTGACTCCCTGCTGAGGCCCTTCTGTGTGGAGTTTGCATGTTGTCCCCGTGTCTGCGTGGGTTTTCTCCGGGTTCTCCAGTTTCCTCCCACAGTCCAAAGACGTGCAGGTGTTCGGTTCATTGATGACTCTAAATCACCCGTAGGTGTGAATGGTTGTCTGTCTCTGTTCGTCTCTATGTGTCCTGTGATAGACTGGCGTCCTGTCCAGGGTGGACCTCGCCTCACGCCCGATGTCAGCTGGGATCAGCTCCAGCTGAATGAATGAATGAATTGAAGATGAATGAATATCAAGATAAAGAAGCACAGCTTTGTGAACGTGTGCTTCAAACACCCTCCTGTTCTCATCGTCCACCTTCCCTTTAGCCATTATTGGAGGGGTGGGGGGGCTGAACGTTGACATCTGCCCTGTATGCTGATGAATAAAGAAGCCGAGGCGGCCCACTTGGCGCTGCAGCGAGTTCGCGGGCTACTGTTGCATTGTGGGTAATGTAGTTTAGGTGCGTGAAAAACACCAGCAGGCGGCTGTGGCGTGCGGGCCGGTTCTAATACTAATCAAATATCATCCCGGGGGCCGAGATCATTCATTCACGGGCCGGATCTGGCCCCCGGGCCTTGACTTTGACACCCATGCTCTGAATGGTCCAATAAGAAGAAGAAGAAGAAGAAATCCTTTATTTGTCCCGCAATGGGGAAATTCATTTTTCACTCTATTTTTTTCATGTCACACACACACACACACACAGGCCCGAAATACACACACACACACACACACACACACACACACACACACACACACACACACACACACACACACACACACACAGGACCTATATACATGCAGTTAATGGAGAGATGTCAGAGCGAGGGGGCTGCCAGTGACTGGCGCCCCGGGCAGTTGGGGGTTCAGTGCCTTGCTCAACAGCAAGTGCCCAGGTGATGAACTGGCACCTCTCCAGCCACCAGTCCACGCTCCATTCATGGTCCACACAGGGACTCGAACCAGCGACCCTCCGGTTTCCAGCCAAGTCACCTATGGACTGAGCTGCTGACGCGAAATAACACGAAAAACCCTCAAAGCAAAGCTGTGATGAACCAAACTGAAGGTGTGTGTGTGCCACTTATGTCAGTTTGTCTTCTGTTATGGGGCTTTTTATCTTTTCCAGCCGACAGACACAACAACGGACACAACAACAGACACAACAGACACAACAACAGACACAACAGACACAACAACAGACACAACAGCAGACACAACAGACACAACAGCAGACACAACAGACACAACAACAGACACAACAACAGACACAACAGCAGACACAACAGACACAACAACAGACACAACAACAGACACAACAACAGACACAACAGCAGACACAACAGACACAACAGATGACAACAGACACAACAACAGACACAACAACAGACACAACAGATGACAACAGACACAACAACAGACACAACAGACACAACAGCAGACATAACAACAGACACAACAACAGACACAACAGACACAACAACAGACACAACAGACACAACAACAGCAGACACAACAGACACAACAACAGACACAACAGACACAACAACAGACACAACAGACACAACAACAGACACAACAGCAGCAGCAGACAGAATGCTTTTAGGTCAGGCGGCAGAAACACGATGCCCTGAAATCATCCATCGACAGTCTGCATGCTTACAGCTGGACCCTGACTCGCTCTACTTTCATGTGCTGTCAAATATCTCCCTGCTCACTGCTTCTTTTTTCTTTTTTTACTGCGTCGATCGCATCTTAAAGGAGAGGAAACCGACCACCTCACTAAGGAAATTAGGAATGGCATTCAGCACAACAGGAAGACAAAAGGACAGCGCGGGGTCAGGCGGAGATTAAGGGCAAAAACAGGTGTATTTCTGCGCTGTTTAGTAAATAGTGCGATCCAATCTCTCAGCCTTCCCGTTCCGCTGTCTGTTTGAGGGTAAATACCACCATGTGGCCCTGCAGAGTAAATAAAGAAATGACAGAGCACTTCTTGCCCGGGGAGCAGGACTACTGTAATAACAATCCCAAATGAGAGCTCCCATTGGTTGATATGAAATATCCCGTAGTCCCCTCCGGCTCAATCCATCATCAAACCTCATTACGGAGAAATCCAAACAGTGGAGCGCCCGATGTTTGGGTGTTTTTACACCACCACTCTCGGACTCCCAGATGTGTAAGCTTTGAGCGCCTGGTTGCATGCAAAATGACATAACGTTGACAGCACACGCTCGTGCACTGCGCTCGTGTGTTTGGGAGTGTTTTGAAGTAGATTACACGTATTTTCCATGCTGCTCATCCCTGTGATGTATTATCCACCTAATTCAACTGATTATGAAGCCTTGTTTAATGTATTTAATCACTGACTTAAGATCAGTCTGATTCCACTCTGCGTCTCTCGTCGGGGCAGTTTTTTTTGCTAGGAAAGTGGAAAAGCCTCTTTCCTGAGTGCACCTTGCAGAACAGCGCCGGTGGAGGGGACAGTGTTTTAGTGACAACAAAGGACAAACATGACATAAACACACAGTCACGCTGCTGCAAGTGATCCTAGGAAAGAGTGTGCGTTTCATTAAGGCCCATTTGCTCATCGCGCTCCGTAGATTTTCCTAATGTCGGGGAGAAAAAACAAGGGTCGTGCGCGGATTCAGGTTAGGACGCTGAATTCATCTCCACTGGGAGTTTGCTCGGAGGTTAACCCTCACATTCTCCAGAGGATGAGCTCTGTGCGGACACGAACAACACAATACCTGTGTGAAACAGCAGTCTGGAGCGTGTTCCCCACCCAGAGGGGCGCTTTGGGATCAGAGAGAGAGGTTGTTTCACCTGACCTCCACGTTGAAATGATTCCCTACTGAGAGGGAAAAGAAGGAAACATGGAAAACTCTCGCAATGGAAATAAAAATATATGTTCTCATGAAGTCATTCCCCAATTAACATGTTTGGATTTAACTTAAAGGACATTTGTGATTGAGTTGCCATTCGCTGCGGACGCAACTGGAACTTTGTTGTCTCCAGTCGAAAAGCTTGTTTCTAATTCAATTTACCTGCTGTGGCTTCGGCTTTACGAGTTGGCATGTACGTGAAATCCCCGTGCAAGAGTTTGATTACCTTACATTAGTAAGAAAATGTCATCATTAACCAACTAACTGCTTACAGATAAGATCGTCTGATTCATCGAGGTCACAGATGAGCTTCAGGGGCGGATAGTGAAGGCATCAGTCTTTCTGTTTTCCTCCGAACGTAACTACAACAAGTCAGTGTCGGAGGGACGGAGTTCAAACCGAGGATCACCTGAATCTTGTTCACTGTCTGTGTTCGGCGACAGCTTTCCTGTTCAGTCAGACTCCGGTCACATGTGAAAACAATGCACATTTAACATATGGTTGGTATTTGCTCAGTGCTTAAGAAACAGTGTGCCATCTTGTTGGTAGAGCGAGTCGGCCGATGTCCAAAGGGTCGGCGGTTCCATCCCCGCCCTGCCCTACTTGTGTCATGGTCGTTGTGTCCTTGGGCGAGACACTTCACCCACCTTGCCTCGTGTGAATGTGTCTGACTGCTGTATGTTTGAGGAAGTGGTCGAGGGGCCGTAGGCGCTGATTGGCTGCCACGCTTCAGTCAGTCTGCCCCAAGGCAGCTGTGACTACTACGTAGGTTACCACCATCATGTGTGTGTCTGTGTGAATGAATCTGGACTCTATAAAGCGCCTTGAGTACTGAGAAAAAGTGCTTTATAAATGTAAGCCATAATAATAATAGTAATAATAAAAAGACAACAATCAGATGCAGAGTTGGGCGGGTCTTTGGCCCCCAGATGGAGGGAAAAGTCAATCACACTATGGTGAATAATAGGTCTTTTCTTATGCAGATGAGAGGGATTTTGAATATTTCCAAAAATGAGCAGGTATATAGGTCACCATGTTCACTGTCTTAGCGTGTTGCACAGTTATTTATGGTACAGCTCCCACTGTAAACGGCAAAAACTCAACAGAATCATGAACCAGGCAGCGAAAACTCTCAGACCCTGACAGTCGTGTAGCAGAGAGGAGAGCAGTTTGCATCGCTGTGGATTCCTTAAGATTCAACATCACTCGTTGTTTTCTTTCGATAAAAGCACGACACTCACCGGCAATATTCAGCGTCCGGCCGATCTGCTCCCACGAACGAGCGACAGTGACGGCACCGGCGTTCGGAGCGGCCGCACAAAAGGGGAAAATGACGCTGGGTCCAGCAGCTTCTCTCTAGGTGGATGTACGAACGCTTTCTCCTCATTGGGAACAACTGAAAAGTCGTTGGCGCCAAGAAAAATACGCTAGCCCTTAGCATGCTAACATTTGCATGTTGGCACTTAACTCAAAGTACAGCTGAGGCTGACGGGAATGTTGTAGCATTGGAAAAATTAGATGTCCTCGCTTGAGGAAAAGTGAATGGATCACAATCGATGCTGAAGAGGACTTGAATGTCTCGTCATGCTGGTGCTAGAGAAAAAGCGGGTGCACCAACGTCAGAAGGATTCGTTTGCAAATCATTCAAGTAGCTATTGAGCTACTTCAGTCTGGACTGAAGTGGCGGGTGGACTTACGTTGCGACCCTGAGCGTCATGCATCGAGCATGACTAGGAAAGAATATGTGGAGCAAATCTCTTGAATCTCAAGAACTAGAGTCTCTCCTGCAATCCCCTCTCACACAACGTCCTTATGACGAATACTGAAGTCAGTTAAGTGCAACGTGTACCTTGACATACATACGTCTGGTGCGGAAACCAGTTTTTGAAAGAAACACTTTCTCTTTGCTTTACTGTCCCATGTTTCCTTTCTCTTCCCTCCATATGCCATGTAGGGGGGGGGGGGGGCAGCAGTGGTGAGCAGGTCCTGCAGGAGAGAGATAGACTAAGCACAATTAGGGGGCTTGCATTCCTCTCCGTTTTCTATAAATACCCTGCACATTTCCTCTCTTCTGTCTGTGATTCTCATTAAACCAATGGAAAATCTGCCTGCCGCGCGTGGTAGTGAGCGCCCCTTTACTTCCCTCGGCCTCTGAAAGGGGGACATACTGGGTGGCAGGGCTGCTGGGGAGGATAATGGAGCCCTTATAGGCAACTTTAGAGGTAATGGAGTAAAAACGGGAAATATAGCTATGTTAATTCACCTGCTACATGTGCCGTTTGCAGACTTCCCTCGATCCAATAATGCCGTTGCATGGTCGGGCTTTGACTTCGGAGTTCACTGAGTTCATGTGAACTTACAGAGCTGTGAAGTCACTGTCCTCTCAATGTGTTCGCTCCAAACACGCTGCCAACATCAGGCGTTTCAGTCGCTTCAGTAAAGGCCCCGAAATGACATCTGCTCACGTTCTCTCGGCCTCAGGAATTATGACGGGAGCAAAGGAGGACGTTCGTTGACGTATAGAGCGATTAAAGTCCGTGGATGGGTGTGTCGATAAAATGTCAAACTTCAACAAAGCATCGGGCTTTAACACGTGACACCGCTTTTTGTTTCCTGTATCCAGCCGACAGTCATTAGGCGTCTTCGGACCAAACGGTTCTGGGGACTCCCTGAGAGGAACTGCACAGTAGGGATTTTTCTGTTTGCGTTCACACCGGCGATAGGAACGTTGTGTGGCACATAACCCGGCGGGGCCCTTCGCCTCACTCCCTTCTGCCGGCAGACGGTCGTGTCTAGATGGTAACCCTAGATTTGTGAACGCTTGCAAAAACTCTTTGATGCCGAACCTTAAAAATAATCTCATGATCTTTTTTTGGCACTTACATCAATCAAATAAGCAATTGACATATTTTCTTTCATGTATAAACTATTGACGGAGAAATCCTTGAGAGTGGCTAACAGCCCGATGTGGCTAACACTGATTAGCTCGGGGCAGCACGGTGAAGGCATTCAAAGGTCTTTTTTAACCACTAATACTGCTGAAAATAACAGCAAACCTCTGCAGCAGCATGAGAAGAGTCCCTACACACACAACAAAGCACCAATGGGCTCCTTCCACTGTAATGGACTTTACTATGAGAGGAGCTCGTACAGGGGCCAGTAGATAAGTCTTTAAAACACTCTTTAATAAACTCTGGCTTCACTAACTGCTTTGTTGTGTGTGTAGGGACTCTTCTCATGCTGCTGCAGAGGTTTGCTGTTATTTTCAGCAGCATTAGTGGTTAAAAAAGACCTTTAAATGCCTTCACCGTGCTGCCCCGAGCTAATCACCGTTAGCCACTCTCCTGGATTTCTCTGGTAATAGTTCATACATGAAACAAACTGGCTCAGTGGCTTATTTGATGTGTGCAAGTGTCGAAAAAGACCATGGGATGATTTTATGCCAGAATTTCACTTTAGCCGAAAGCATGGTGTAATCAGAAGGCTAGCTAGCTGACTAGCGGAGAGTTGGCTAGTTGATAATCTTGTGCTGGGAGCATATCTCAGTTCTAGGAGTTCCCAAAACCACGATGTTTCCCTAAACAAAGTCTTAAAACATATCTTCTGTGTCCTTCTAAAAGTCAGCAGCAAACAAGCTAACTTACCTTGCACACGGTCATTCGGCTTTTCATTTAGCAGTGTTCTTGTTGGCTCATACATGCTAGTTTGACTGAATCCGTAAAACGCCATATGTGTAAAAGACCCTTTACAACGAGTGTCCCAAATGGTCACATCTTCACTTCACAACCGGCATTTAACTGACTGCATTTGATGATTAATAGTGTGCGTAAGGTTAGGATGAAGTTTGGGTCAAAGGTCACAACAGAGCAGCACATGAGGAAACAGCAATGGGCCAATCGGAGGGTCGGTTGGGTTGATCACTGAGGCTTTTTGGGTCATGAATGAGGCATGTCCCATATAGACATTTAGTCATGTAGTGGAGTATAGGGAAACATCCTTTAGTGCCCTCTTGAGACCAGCATGCTACACTGTCTAGTGAAGCTGTGATGAAACTGTGAATGCAGTTCATATCCCGTATTTTCTGCAATGTTTCCCCCATTTTCACATTCCCACATTTTGTGAAATGTGCACACACCTGTTAATGAAACACACCTGGACTCTATGGATGATTAGCTAAACCAAAAACACACACACTAGATGTCTTTGTTCTTCTCCTTTATCAGTGTAAAAACATGAAATCTGTAATAAAATCAGAGGCTGTACACGCCGAGGGAGGAGGTCCAAATAATTTCAGTGTGTGAACATAATGTTCTCTGTCACTTTGAAACCAAGAGGTATTCATAGGCTGGAAATATTTTTACGGTCCAAGCAGCGGAAACATTTGACTCGGGTCAGTCGATTCCCCGAAACTCAAGTCTGGAGCCATATGGACACAATAATAAATGCATACAAGCAAACACTTGATAGCACATCATCAAGCTCCAGTGTATCATAAACCCTTGGAAGATGAGACGGGAATAATGAGACGAGGAGAGAATGATCGATCCGCCCCGGTGATATGAGGTTCAGTGCACGCTGCTCTGACGTCAAGAGGAAACGGAGCTAGTTCTCGACAGGTCCTGTGGTTTTGGTGCTTGAAAGGGGGACGGTGCAGAGTCCACACGAAATCCCATCTGAGACTCTCCGCTCCCGCTCCTTGGGTTCTGGCTGTCCTCTGCGTGGCTGCGCTGAACTCTCTCAAACCTGATCGCACACACACCCAGGGGAAGAGCTTCGTTTCAATAACAGATACAAAGACATGTGACAAAGTGCGGATGGAAGAGAAAGAGTAAAAGTGCAAATGAGAGACTCAAGTCTGAGACAAGACACTGACATTCATGGGAAATGCTTTCGATGGCTCCAGCTGATCTGAGCACGGACACTGACCAACCCAGTCCAGCCCGCGGCCCGATCCGATCTTTAAGTTGCGACGTGACACCCCTTCAAAGTGTTATTTCTGGGTTCAAGCCTCGTATTTCCACCGTGTTCCCCGTTGTCTGAACAGATCTGAAGCTCAATCGTCATGTTACCTCTTTGCTATCGATGAAAACGTCTCACTGAAGAAAGAAGGGATCGTGAAAGGTCACAGGTTCGGCTATTGTTCGTTTTGTTTGATGGAGCGTTCGGACCTGGACCTGTTCGGTGTTTAACAGCCCAAATAGTCACTATAACTTACTTGCTAATTCCATAACATACAGAAATGTGTGTATACCACCAATGAGATGCCGTAGTAAGAGAACGCTAATCTCCGTCATTGTCACGATCCACTTCCGGTCGCTGTTTTAGGTATTCTGGCATTATCATGTGCACTGCAGAGACGGTGCTAGTGTCAGGTGATAGACAATCATTTTGGTAATTGATTTATAGTTAATTTTCTGTCCAAGTCATTTACATTTTCTGGTTCAAGTTTTTTAAATGTGAGGATTTGCTGCTTTTCTTATTATGTATTTTTGGGGTTCGGACTGTTGGTCGGACAAAACAAGATATTTCCGTAACACTACATAATACGACCCGCAACTTAAAGTGTACCTTCTGCTCTCTCTCTGCGTAGGTTGCCCCTTATTTCACACAGGTACTGAGTAACGTCCGCTCACTCCCCCCCCCGTTCCCTGTTTCCCCCGTGCATTTACAGTGTAACTACGCTGCGTCTTAGCATGTAACTCCGGGCAAAGTAGCACGTTACTGTACAGGAGTTGCGCTCTATGACACAGCCTAGTTACACTGTAAAATGCGGGGAAATTCGTGGGGGAAGTGAGCGATAGTTACTCTGTACTTCTGTGGAAGTTTAGCAGGATGTACGTTAACCGGAGTTACGTGATAAGACGCAGCCTAGTAACACTGTGAATGCACGGAGGAAATGGGGGGATGAAGAGCGGGAGATACTCAGTACTTGTGTGAAATAAGGGGCAACCTACGCGGAGTGAGCGGGAGGTTCGCTCTAAGTCTTGGGCCGCATTGATTAGTGTTACCGATATTTCAAAACATCGAATGCTGTTGAGACAATGGTTGTACTGTATGTAGCCTGTGTATGTGAGTCTTTTGACCTCACCTAAACTCTGCTCACTGCGCTCACTTTCCCAAGGTGACACAGCAGCTGTGTCTCAACCTTTCCTAAGAGGTTCCCATCTCCCAGCTGCACACACTGGACCAGAGGCCATTTTCTCCCCAGTCGAGGTCATTAGCCTCGTCATTATCTGTCCTTTGAACTCAGGATGCCACAGCCTGAGGGCTTCAGCCTGATCACTGCGAACTGCTTTGGCCCCCGCGAACCAACCGCCGCCTGACAGAGCCACGCACCATCTCATCTCATTTCTGTTGTGTGAGCACACCTGCGATCATGTCATCGCGGCTCACTGGCACGACAGGCCGCTTGTTAGCTCATTACCCACCATCCTCCGGTCGTTCTACTTCCTGAAAGACTCCATTTGCCACAGTAAAGCACAAGCTTACACAAGCTCGAAGGGGACTTACCAAAAGGCTCCAGATGCGCTAATTGCACCAAAATCAAGCCGACGTAATTCCCGGCTGCCTGAATACCCCCCAGAGGTCAGTGTCGATACTGTATCGGTTTGAAAACATGTGGCATTGAATACTTTATCGATACTTTTGACGATTAGTTTTAAATGCAGCGTCCGAGTTGGCCTGCTCACATTGTAGTGCACTACATTTTCAGACTTGGAAGTGTGAGTATGTTAGTACGTAAACGGACACGGCATGAGAGTTTGTCATGAACGGTTCAGAGATAACACACAAAAATGGTGGACCCAATGCAGACACGGACACGAAGTAAAAGTACAAACAAAACGTTTAATGATATTAACAGACAAACGCAAAACACTACAGAGAAAACAGATAATATAACTAACAAGGCGATCACGGGAAAAACAGGAACGAGGAGACGACGGAAGATCAGGGAGACGGACGGGAAACTGGAACACGGGTAACTACGGAGAAACAGGAAACAAACACGATTAGTAAACTTAGGGAGCGTGAAACCAAAACGAGAAAGGGGATGCCAATCCGGGGGGAATAGTTTTACCAGTTAAGGGTCTACAACGTTCCGGCGCTGCCTGCCTGTCCGCTAAGGTATTTGTAGTGGTACAGGTGATCAGCGTAAAAGGCTGCAGCTTGGGGGGAACGCCTACCGGACCTAGACAAACAAGAACACACACAAGCAGGGATAGAAAGACAGAGGGAGACAAACTCAAACAAAAAGGAAGAGAGAAGGGTACTGACAGAACCAGGTCTTGACAGAGTCTACAGTAAAGCCATGCTAGCAGCTCTGTAAGGCTGTAATGCTTTAAGCTATATGCTAATGTCAGCATGCTAACATTTTCACAATGACAATGCGACAATTCATTTACCACAGAAGTCAGATATCAGAACTGGTGTAGTTATAAGTCAGAAAACATCGATACTCAGAGGGGTCAGGGGACGCTAGCCAGGTTAGCAAATGTTAGCAGCACCAGTTGATAACAACCATGCTGTGTTTTGCGCGTACAGATACTGTAGCAACATGTCGACAGATAGAAGATGGACCGTTCTGAACGTGCATCTGATTTAATGATTTAACCCAAACAATACACAGGTGCTAATTAAAAGTATATTTCTCGAGCCTTCACTGCTGTTGATGCCGGCAGCAGCCATGTTGGATTTTGACGTCAGGCCTCGGAGTGGAAACTCAGAAATTCCAACTTCCCAGTTGAGCTTTAACGCAGCATGAAATGCTAACAGGATGTCAGATGTGTGCAGAGCAGGTCAGAGGTAAGAGCAGGTCAGAGGTCAGTTCGTTGGGCTGAGGATCTGGTCTCTGATGTGGTCTTGGTGATGTGGTCCTGATGGCGTCGTCGGTCAGTGACCTTCAGCACTCACTGGATCGGTTCACAGCCGAGTGTGAAACGGCCGGGATGAGGATCAGCACCTCTAAATCTGAGGCCGTGGCTCTCAGCAGTAAGCCGGTGGATTGTTACTCCGGGTCGGGAATGATCTACTTTCTGTTTACTGTCTGTGTCAGGACACATTTACCTCAGTTTACTGTCTGTGTCATGCTAACATTAGCCATTTAGCATTAAACACAGAGTACAGCTGAGGCAGGAAATGTCATTAGTCTTGCAGTACCGAGGTTTTGGACGATTTAAATTTAAAAAAAAGGAAATAATCTGTAAGAAGTGTGTCGGTAATGCAGATTCTTCCTGCTGTAGCGAGTCCAGCCGCTGAGCACTGACACCAGACTGCCCGGCCAGACGGAGTCCGCTGGCAGACTGAGGCAGCTACCGCTCCTTTTTATGAGTCTCCACTGCTGCTTAGCTTCAATCTGGTAGAATGATTTTGGTGTATTATTACTAAGCGTGTGCATGTGCGGTGCATGTGTGTGCTGTAATATTTAAGTAGCTTCAAGAAAAAGGTCTCCATGGCCTTACAAATTAAACTTTAAATAGGATGAAGGGCGTCTGACAGTTGGCTGACTTTAAACGTCGTAGGAATCGGAAGTAGAGACGTTTAGATTACTCCTCCATTAAGTGTGACACCATGATTGATTTCTTTATTTTCCCGAGGAGCGGTGCGATCAATTCGGGGCAGCACATCGCTGCAGCCTGAGTTTGTGAACCTGGAGACGATCAGAACGAGGGGAAAATGTGACATCATGAGGCATACCATAAGTCAAGACAGAGCGTTTGTGGTCGGACATGTTTTTCAGTAGTTACAGAAGCCTGAGTCGCGTGTGCCTGCCTCCTCTGTGAATCATCTCTTATGTGACAATAGTTTGTGTTTTGGTGGAGAAGTTTTTGTTGATTTTTGTTGCAGCTCTTTGTTTTTTTCCACTTGTGCCAGATTTTGTGGTTTTCGCATGACGAGAGTCCGCGAGCACAGCCTTTTCCGGAGCGGGGTGAACACACTCGGCCAATAGGTCCTTGAGTTTCCACCGCATAACAACAATGTTTCAATTTGTCTAATCGGGGGTATTTAGGCTAAGTAAACTATCACTCTTCAGGATTTCATCTGCAGCCACAGCCCAGTCATGCAGACCTCTTATTCAAACCATTTGTGTGCGGTCGAGAGTGGGAGTGGGGAGTGCAGCCAGTGGAGATGACAGGGGGATTGGATAACTCCGAGAGAGAGTCTGGGACGCAGAGAGTGAGAGGTCTTGGCAAGAAGCTGGAAACCACACGCAGCTTGCGTGATTGTGGTTCTCTCGCAGACTTCTCTGCTTTTCCCCTCTCCACTTCCTCTCGCCGGCTCTCCCAAGCACCTGCACGCCTCGCCGCTTTGTGACCTTTGAACTCGGCCAGAGAGGCAGTTCGCGCGTTACGTCATCTCGCTGTTGCAGTGTGGTGTGAGAGTGTTTGGACTGTCTTTTTCTATCCCTTTGGCTCCAGTCCAGCGCGGTAGATGTGAGATTAATGACCGTGGGGATTGAAGTGACGTCTCTCAGTGTTCGACTCTTTTTTACAGCGTACAGTCAAGTCAGTTGTTTTTTCTAGACTGTATTCAACAGATGCGACCAAACCTCGGGCTAAATCTATCTGGAGTGCCTGTTAAACCTTCAGTTAATTGGTTCTTCTAATTTACGAACCATTCATTGGCTCCGCCGTGCATGGATGGAGTACTGAACAGGTCTACCGTGGCACAGGTCCACGGGCCCAAGAGGTCAGAGGCCCAAGAGGTCAGGGGTCCTGACTCATACATGTTGATGAAAAAACCACAAAACGACCACAAAAAGACAAAAAATGACAACAAAGACAAGCAAAATGATTCAAAATAGATGTAAAAGGACCACAGAGAGAAACTAAATGATGACATTGAAACATAAAATGACAAAAAATAGGTTCAAAACAATCTCACAGACATACAAAACAACCAAAAATGGACATAACAAGACCACAAGAGACAGAAAATGACTAAAGGTACGTCCACACGATCGAAAACAACCTGTTTTTTCTCTGTCGTTCTTAAAAAGTTCTCCATCCGCTCGGCCTCGACTCTTAAACCTACACAGGAAACCAGGTGCACCGACTCCAAACGCTGTAGTACCCATGCCAGGCCTGGAGGTGGCGCTGTAACTGCCACAGAAACACACCAACAACAGAGAAGAAGAGACGGGGAGACGCTGTGGAGAATCCTCCTCCATCCTAGAGACAAACGTGTCCCTGGTTCTGGTCTTAGTGGAGACTTTGGTGCTGTTCTGGACTCTGATGCACCGATCACTCTGCAGTTAGTGTCCTCATTGAGCAGAGGGTGCTGCTGGCAGCCCCTTCACTCTGCAGTTAGTGTCCTCACTGAGCAGAGGGGGCTGCTGGGAGCCCCTTCACTCTGCAGTTAGTGTCCTCACTGAGCAGAGGGTGCTGCTGGGAGCCCCTTCCCCGTCCCAAAGCACTCCCAGGCGCCACTTTCTCACTACATTTAGAGACTTTTCACAGCTTCTTAGAACTGGATTTAGAAACAGAGCCTAGAGCAGTTTAGCTCCTTATTCAGAGCATCAGGGAAAAGGGAGAAATCTGTGCTGGGCCTCATTCAGTCCCATGCATGTGGCTTAGAGTCCAGTTCACTAAACAGTCTCTGGGTCCGTCTCTGTCCTCTCACGCAGCAGCACTGTTGTTGTTATGTGACGCAGAGGGGTCAGAGGTCGGAGGTGGGGCCATGACGCCGTCCTTTAACAAAGTCTGAGCTTTCACCGTCCAGACCACAACGCCATGGGGGGCGTTTACAATCTTCACACTCTGGGACCTGGTTTCTAAAGATCCTGTTTTCAGGCTCCGATAACGCCGGCTGCTGTGGATGGACGACTAAACCAGACTGAACCAGACTGAAGTTGTGGTTGCAGGGAAACGCGTCTCCGTGTGGACGTCGACTCTTGGAATCTGGGTGTCTTGTTCCTCCGTAGACAGAGTCGGGGGCCTCTGACATGTCTGCGTCCAGGGGCCCATGATACAGGTCCCGCACACGCAGCACCAGACCTTCAAGCTGATCAACACAATATGCGATGGTGCGAATAGCCACACAATCACCAACACTACCTTTTTATTTGCGAGGTCATGGCACCGCTTACCTTACCCAACTCCTCCATCTCAGTTTCCTGCATCGATTTAGGATCATAACTGGCCTCATAAAAGTCTGAGAGGGGGACGTGAGAGCCAAAACCCAGACGCAGCCAGCAAGTTTTAATGGTACAGGTTTATAATGAAACACTCCTTGAGCCTTTCTCCCAAAGCGCTGACGTTATCCACTGGACACACGCGCATATTAAAAGCGCACGCTATTTATAAAGTGTGGGACTATCAGCGAGGCAAGGCGGCGGGGAGTTGAGAGGATGTGTGTGTGTGTGTGTGTGTGTGTGTGTGTGTCTGCCTCAGTTACACTGTGGAGGTTTGTCATGAGGGCTTTGGCCGTTTGAGCGGATGAGCGGAGTGCTGTGTTGTTGTAAAGAGCAGATGTTTTGAGGTCACCGCTTCTCGATCCGCCTCCCTGCAAGTGTTGACACTTGTGGGTAGGACTCATACTTAATGAGGGGATCATGATGTGTGGGTTGTGGCCCCGAAAGGAAGCAGAACGAGCGGCCCGTTCATATCCTCGAGCTCCGACGATTAAGCCCAAGCAGCACCCTGCAGTTCCTGCCTCTCGCTGCAGAGTTTCTGCGTGCGTCAGATATTTGAAAGCACACAGAAGGAGTTTCTGTAATGAACCGGCCGCTGCAGCTTTTCTGTTTCAGGTACATGGGGTTCGTTTCCTCCACCTGTCCGCTACACACACACACACACACACAGACACACACACACACACATACTGATGATTTCTTCTACGGCTGCAACTTTATCCATTAATCAATGAACTGTTTGGTGTTTAAAATGTGACACAATGTGGATCCAAAGCCCGAGACGACGTCCTCAAATGTCCTTTAAAGATATTCTGTTTTGTCACAGAGGAGGGAATTAACCAGAAAATATATATTATACGTGATATAACAGTAGATATTACTGTGGGATGAGACGTTTTACCTTTATTATCGCTGTTGAAACTTAAAGTACATTTTGCTCAAACATCGATTTCATTTTAATTGTATGGCTTTTACTTGTAATGGAGTATTTTACAGTGTTTTTTGGCTTCTTTGCATTTTACACCTTTATTTTTAATACTGAATAAAGGATAATTAGTGGTGGTTAGCACTGTCGCCTCACAGCGAGAAGGTTCCTGGTTCGAATCCCTCCCTTCTGTGTGGAGTTTGCATGTTGTCCCCGTGTCTGCGTGGGTTTTCTCCGGGTTCTCCGGTTTCCTCCCACAGTCCAAAGACGTGCAGGTGTTGGGTTCATTGATGACTCTAAATCACCCGTAGGTGTGAATGGTTGTCTGTCTCTGTTCGTCTCTATGTGTCCTGTGATAGACTGGCGTCCTGTCCAGGGTGGACCCCGCCTCACGCCCGATGTCAGCTGGGATCGGCTCCAGCCCCCCGTGACCCCGACAGGGACAAGAGGCTGAAGATGAATGAATGAATGAATGAATAATGCAGTATTTGTGGAGTGCAGTATGACTTCTCTTCCACCGCTGGTCACTTTACAAATTGAGTTTATTCTGACAAAACCTGTCATTGTTTTATGAAATATGATGTTTTGTTATGAGTCAAAGTAGCCGACAGTATATGAAAGACAATCTCTGCGTGAAGTAGCGTTTGCTGATTTGCACTTTTACCCAAACGATGATTTTAATGCAGGAGTGTTTAACTTCTGTCTGTTAAAGAAGGCTATTACTGCAAAACTAAGTGTGTGTCATGGGTGAATAGAGTCCAAACAGTCAACCAAACTGACTTGTTTTAAGCATCACTGCAAAACTATAACTCTTGTACATCGTGTTATGGGTGAATAAGGTTCAAACAGTCAACCAAACTCACTTGTTTTAAGCATTTTTTGGCTTCTTTGCATTATACACCTTTATTTTTAATACTTAATAAATGCAAATAAAGGATAATTATAATGCAGGAGTGTTGTTTTATA
This sequence comes from Echiichthys vipera, assembly GCF_963691815.1. Taxonomy (NCBI): domain Eukaryota; kingdom Metazoa; phylum Chordata; class Actinopteri; order Perciformes; family Trachinidae; genus Echiichthys; species Echiichthys vipera. The sequence goes on from NC_139843.1 coordinate 2,680,582, forward strand.
GTGCAGTATTACTGTCTGTCTGTTAAAGAAGGCTATCACTGCAAAACTAAGTGTGTGTCATGGGTGAAAAGAGTCCAAACAGGAAACCAGTGCAGTTTAATTACTTCCAAACTGACTTATTTTAAGAATTTACAACAAAGAAAATGGAATAAGGAGGATTGGACCAATAATATCAAGAAATGTACCTTTGATTTTTAGAAATGTTAAGGTTTTCTGGATAAATAATGTAGTAAAAATGTACTTTCACTGCAGTAAATAAGGATATTCAGATCAGTGTCACAGGATTAAACACAAACATCCACAGTTACGAAGCTGGAGTCACAGAGTTTTGACTTTTTGTCCTTTTTTAAAATAGTTTGGGATTATTTTCATAGCTGATTTATTGTTGCAGCTCCAATTTCTTCATTACCCCCCTCACCCATCATCATTCCTGCCCTGCCCGGCCAATGAGCGCACACCCATGATGTCACTTCCTGCTCTCGCCTTCCCAGCTCACAGGAAGTGCTTGAGTGCAGCGGACGGTATCTCAAACGTGACTCAGCTTGGTCTTGATCTGATAACCTCTGAGTGTTACCTCCTGAAACGATTAACCCGCTGCTCACGAGAGCCGCAGAAGATCTTGAGTGAGAGAGAAATTGACTTTCGGTGTTTCCCAGAGTCTAAAAATACACGCTGATGAATTATGGGTGATGCACAAAGATGGCACGCGATGCTCCGACAGCTGCGAGCCGGCCCCCGACTTTAATCTTGTGTCGTTTCTTACGCTTCACGGGCTCCGACAAAGCGCTCTCAGACGGGCGTCGTGCAGAGATGAAGTCGTCATCTGTCAGTCGTAGCTGTTATCTGGACCCAGCAGCACCGACACATGGAAAACCCAATGACTTAATGCATCACAGAGGCTTAGAGGGCCCCGGTTTGTGCGTATGTGATTGGTGGATGCTGAGACAGGAGTAAACATGAAGCACCATCTGTAGCTCTTCTGTGTGTGTGTGTGTGTGTGTGTGTGTGTGATGAGCCACAGCAGCAGCTCAGTCAGCGGGCCACTTGTCATTCATTGTGCTTCTGCTGCCATCTGCTGGTGAGGGTTCAAACCCCAGGGTGGACGAGTCCTTCATGAGAGAAGTCATGCATGAGTTCAGCTTTCATGTGCTCGTTGACTTCAGTCTGCTTAATCCCACCATCATTGTCAGTGGTGGATTTATTCAATAGTCTGAGCAGACACGTACTTTGAGGGGCGAAATATTAATGACCAGGTGATGAAGAAGTGCTCAGATCTTGTACTTTAAGGTTGAATATGGAGAACGAGCAGAACTCCGCCATCTGGTGACTCAAGATCGTAGCCGCAACAACAAAAAATAAGTCCAGCAGTGGGGTTGCCAGGTTGGTCAGACCCGGCCCAGTAGCTCCAGGAGACCGGAGTCTGTTTGAGCCTGTTTGAACCCGTCCCCTCCAGAAAATCTCATCTACACTGTACAATCTCATCTCATCTTCAGCCTCTTATCCAGGGTCAGGTCTCGGGGGCAGCAGCTTTAGCAGGGGACCCCAAACTTCCCTTTCCCGGGCCACATTAACCAGCTCTAACTGGGGGATCCTGAGGCGTTCCCAGGCCAGTGTGGAGATCTAATCTCTCCACCTGGTCCTGGGTCTTCCCCGAGGCCTCCACCCAGCTGGACGTGCCTGGAACACCTCCCTAGGGAGGCGCCCAGGGGGCATCCATCCCCTCCAGAAAATCACACCATAAAAACAAGGATTAGAGGAGTTTGACTGACAGTTAGCGATAGCTGTTAGCGTTAGCCGTTCCAGCTAAGTGCAGATGAAAGTGATGTTAGCGATCAAGGAGAAGCGTAGCCATTTGGGCGTGCGTTTGAATGGCGTTGAACTCCCCTGGGTCTGTGCCCAGTACGGCCGTTCAGTAATCTGTCCAGGCTTGAGAGCTGTTCTTTGTCTCCTTGTGTATAAATTTAAATCATGTTTTAAAGTTTAAAGTACAGGCCTACACGTGGGAGGCACAGTGACTACTTCAGGCCTTTCATCAAGATGAATATTACAAATACGCCAGTGTTTCTTTGTTATTTACATGTTGGATCCGTGTTGAAGAAAGAGTTATGTCAGAGGAAGTCTTTGAGTCTCGCTGTTAGACATATTTACATTCACAGACAGCACTTTAGTGGGTTTCCCCCTCAGAGACACATGAACTGAAACTGATGTCGCAACCGTGCTTCTGCTTTACGAGGTCACGTGTTCATGAAAAGGAGAACAGCCCCAGTCTGTTCGAGCCTCGCTGCATTCCCCTGACTCTGTGTGAAGGCATGACGCCTCTTCAGCCGCTCCACTCTTAACTCTCCGTTATCAAAATGTCCCGTGTGTCCGCTCTGGCCGTGGTCGTCCTCGCCTTCACTGGATGGTGCTGCCCGTGTGCAGCCGACGTTGGGGATTTCGCTCCATGCCTGCAGGTGTTCTTTAAGTCCTGGCCTCCTAAAGGTCTGAAGGGGACCCCGATCTGCCAGCGCTATTACAACCAGTACCGCTTTGCCACACTGTACAGTCGAGCGCGCCGCTCTCCGTGGTTCTCGGCCTATTTGTACGCCGCACCAGCAGGAAAGAGACCCACTGCAAGTTGGAAGTTTGAGCCGCAGGTGAGGATATTTTCCACTGTGTTGAAGAGTTCATCTCCCGTAAAGTGAGAATACAAGAAGGTGAAGGTTGCAGATGTTTGGTTTTTATATTTAGTGAAACAGTCCGAAGAAAATGTGGCAGCTTTTGATTTAAATGGATCATTGTCAGGGGTGTCAAAGTGATCCAGTAAAGCTCCGCTGTGGCGGCAGGTTTTCATTTCAACCAATCAAAAACACACCTGACTCGACTTCCTCAATCACCTGAACTGTCTTCACACAGTTGATTTGTTGGACCAGGTGTGTTTTTGATTGGTTGGAATGAAAACCTGCAGCCACAGCGAAGCTTTACTGGATCACTTTGACACCCATGGATTAGTTGGGGCGGCTGTGGCTTGGTGACAGAGTGGGTCGTCCTCTGTTCGAGAGATTGGTGGTTCGATCCCCATCTCCCCCCAGTCCACATGTCGATGTGTCCTTGGGCAAGACACTGAACCCTGAATTGCTCCCCGTGCTGCACATGGGTGTGTGGATGTGGTGTGAATGGTGAGATTAGATGGTCTGTAGATGTCCACTGCCATCAGTGTGAATGTCTGTGTGAATGGGTTAATCTGACAAACACTGTGAAGCGCCTTGAGTAGTCAGAAGACTAGAAAGGCGCTATTTAAGTACAAGCCCATTTACCATTTACCAAGTTGATCTGTAAAGTTCACAAAGATTTGTGTAAAATCATCCCTTTAATCTTGTGTTTACCAGTTTTCCCTTAAAGTTCACTTTAATTCTGGCGTAAAATCATCCCGTGGTCTTCTTCTGCACTTATATTCATCAAATAATCCATCGAGACAGTTTTTTTGTAGATGAACCATTATCAGAGAAATCCAGGAGAGTCGCTAACAGCAGGACGTGGCTAACAGTGGTTAGCTCGGGGCAGCACGGTGAAGGCATTCAAAGGTCTTTTTTAACCACTAATGCTGCTGAAAATAACAGCAAACCTCTGCAGCAGCATGAGAAGAGTCCCTACACACAAAACAAAGCAGCAACAGCGTAGTTAGTGAAGCCAGAGTTTATTAAAGAGTGTTTTAAAGACTTACCTACTGGCCCCTGTACCAGCTCCTCTCATAGTAAAGTCCATTACAGTGGAAGGAGCCCATTGCTGCTTTGTTTTGTGTGTAGGGACTCTTCTAATGCTGCTGCAGAGGTTTGCTGTTATTTTCAGCAGCATTAGTGGTTAAAAAAGACCTTTGAATGCCTTCACCGTGCTGCCCCGAGCCGATCACTGTTAGCCACGTGCGGCAGAAAAAGACCCTGGGATGATTTTACGCCATATTAACACTTTAAGTTTCTAAGTCTTGTCCACTGATCGTGTCTGTGGAGAACCGGTGAAGTCGTTCTTGCTGATTCAGGATCAGTTGTACAGAACGTCTACGGTAAACTCTGCTCATCGATCAGTTCGATAGAAGATCTCTTTTTATAGATGCGTCCTAACTGTTCAATCACGTTCTTAGCTTGGGTGAGACGCTGTCGTCTGCTGTGGTCGAGTGTTACAGCAAACAACAAGAGAACGAGGAAGTGAGTCCCCGTAAAGAAGAACTGCCTTGTGTGTGTTTGTGCTCCATCAACTCTTTCATTGTTCGCATCATTACATTTAAATAAACTAATGTGCTGCACCTGGATAATGAAGGTTTATCTCCTCTTACATGCCCAACGTTTATTTCTTTGTCCTATTTATTTAATTTATTCTACAATAACAAGTCAGTTAAACAGGGTGTTTTTCTATTTTGGAGGCTGATTCTGGTCCTTTTTACACTCAGCATCGACTGTTTTAAGACAGAACATAGATACAAAAAGTCATTAAATGCGAATTAATAGAGGAATGTAGTATTTCTCTCCCTGGAAGTGTCTTTAAATCTATGAAACAGCCTTTAAAACACTGTTAAAGGAGATCAAATCTACAGGAAAGTGTAACGTGAATAAAGAAACGAGTTGGACCGCGGGTTCAGATCCCCGGGGAGGACGCACTGAAAACGTCCCCCTCCATATTAATATTATAAGAGCATGTTTATTTTGATGTGTTTGATGAAATAAATGCGTCAAAATCATCTTAATAAAGCCACAAATTACAACAATTACAACAAGGATACAAACTAAAAATCTAATCACTAATTATAACCGAACGACCGTTGGAAAAATGTGATTTATCTCAATTTTTCGAGGAATTAAGTCCTAAAACAATAGTTTCTTCAGTTCCGTTTATTATTTCTGTATTTCAAATTGTTACCTGTGTTTTCCTCGACATAAATAAAAACATTTCCACCGTAAATCAGGACATAAAAATCCACCTGAACGCAGGAAATTAAGCGTTTGATGGTCACAGATTACTTAAATTATGGTCTAATTGATGGATTGCTATGAAATCCCAGTAACTTTGGTTATAATCTGATTTTAAATCCATAACCAGGTAAAAATGTGTCCCATTCTTTGAATTACTTGCACAACTTTTGCATCGCCTGGGACCAATTTGCAAAAATGCGCCACATAAGAAGTCCCCTCCGCGTGTCTCCGCATAGTTTTGGCCACATGTCGTAGCAGCACCTCGATCCATTGAGTCCGTTTTCCTCTTATTTACACAACGAATCCTAAGGTCTCTAAAACCTGCACTGCTTTTTGCTCCCAATGAACAGTTGGCCGACCCTGGAGAAGGCGGCAACATGATCCCCTTCCCTCCGGGCCCTGTGGACCAGAAGGTGGTGGCCAGCCAGGCGGTGGCGCTGGACTACATTAACTCCACCTATTCCCGTGGTCACTTGAACCCCAGCCTCCACCACCAGAGCCACGAGGACCGCGCCGCCACCTTCACCCTCACCAACGTGGTTCCTCAGAAGGCGGGCTCCAACGACGGACCCTGGGAAATCCTGGAGCAGACGGTCAACAAGACCTTATCGGCCCACTGTCTCGGGGAGGCTTACGTGGTGACTGGCAGCATCCCTTACCGCAGCGGAGAGCCCTGGCTCAAGAATCACCGCGTGGCTGTTCCCGAGTACCTTTGGTCGGCCTACTGCTGCCCGAACTACAACAACAGCCTTCCAGAAGAGCTGAAGCAGGCTTTTCCCACGTACGCCGCCATCGGCCGCAACGACCGCAACAGCACCGAGGAGATCGTGCCCGTGGACCCGACGGCCAAGAAGCAGTTCAGAGGATACGATGTGAGACCGATGTCACTGGACACACTGGAGATGCACCTGAAGGAGCGCTTCAACACTGTCGTCAGTGTGTTTTATGAGCAGTGCTCAGGATCAGACTGAGCCTGCACACACAAACACACACACACACCGTTACAACCGTCTGATCTTTAAAGTGTTAACTTCACTTATTTAAGGCTGAATACACGGCGCCGTCCAGAAGTGTTCCTAATGAGGCTTCATATGATCTGCCATCACTAAGGGTTGATTATGTTTTGGTTTAGATTGTGTTCAAGGAACCAACACTAACTTTGAAAGGATGTAAAAACAACAACAGTCACATCATTTATTCTTAATTTTGGTGGATTTTAGGCAACGCAGCTTTATTTGTAACGCACTTTTCAAACACAAGGCAGACTCAAAGTGCTTCACAGCAACATGTCATGAATTCAAATGCATTACAGAAAGATAAAGAGAATTAAAACACAGGCAATAATAAAAACAGTGCGGAGATTTAGCAGAAAGCTGAGGTGAACATAAGAGTTGTACAAGTGGTCAGAGTGGGTGAAAGGAAGTTGATTCCAGCTGTTTGTTGCATAATGACTGAAAGATGCTTTCCCTTGATTTGAGTTTACTCTGCGAACCACAGAGGATCTCAGTGATCCTGAAGGCTGATGTAGTGGGAGCATATCAGTGATATACCTCGGCCCTGGACCATGTAGTGTTTTATACGTGAGCCGGAGGATTTTGAACGTACAGGAAGCCGGTGTAATGATTTAAGAGCTGGTGTAATGTGCTCACATGTTCTGGTCTTTGTCAGAACTCGAGCAGCAGCGTCCTGAACGAGCTGCAGGAGACCGTTACAGTAGTCCGGCCTACTGGTGATAAAGGCACGGACAAGTCTTTCTAAGTCTTGAGCTGACATGAGCCCTCTAAGTCTTGGGTAGGCCGATGTTGTTACTGATTTGATGTGACTGTCGAAATGTAAATCAGAATCCATAACAACCCCAAGATTTCTGGCTTTATTTGAGGTTTTCAGGGACAGTGATTGAAGGTGTTGGATGACTTTAAACCTTTCTTTCTTAGCACCAAAAACAATCATCTCAGTTTGATCCTCATTTAGTGGAAGGAAATTTTGGCACATCCAGTGTTTGACTTGCTCAATGCCCCGGCACAGAAGGGCTGGAATGATGACTCGATTAACTCGATTACAAAAAGTCGTTTAATTCCCATCTGGTGCGTTCTGCGTCCTGTTCAGGGATCATTGTTCCACAAGGAGCGTTTTTGCGGATGCACGCCACTACATCAGGAAAAGACAGAGAATCAGTTTGGGATCATTTCACTTTAAAAAAGCAGCAGAAAGGTGAAAGTGTCCAACTGTTAACTCGAAGTGTTCGACCACAGCAGCAGGACACAGATGATTCAGCGCCTGAGCTGAAAGCAGCACGTTGTTAACACCACTTCACCGAGCGACGCTGCTCTGCTTTAAGGAGGGCGGTTGCCGTAGTGACGGAGATGTTAGAAACAGGAAGAATATGGGTAGGTGTCCTGGTGAACGCCTCCTTGTTTAGTTTTTCATGAATGTTGAACAGAACGTCTCCTCCCTGATCAGTCTGCAGAGTTTGGTTTGAGCAAATGTGTCAGTGGAGTTTTGTTGGCTGTTAGTTGTTTGTTGTTACGGTAACAGGAAGACAGCGACTCGTTCTTCCTGATAATATTTATCTCTGATTCATTTTCTAAATAAATCTGTTTGTCTTTAAACCTGTTTGAGTAAAAACTCTATTTCACCACTTTGAATTGTTTCAATAGTAAACTTATTACGAGAGCATTGCCTTCAACAAACACACACATCGTCTCTCTCTCTCTCTCTCTCTCTCACACACACACACACACACACACACACACACACACACACACACACACACACACACACACCCCTGAATTGGAAAGACAATAATTGACAATGGTTTACACAGTGGTCTTCAAACAGCAGGGGTCTCTGATCCATTAAGGGGCCGGTGTGGCTGCATGCACCTGATCAGGGGTGCAGATCAGGGGGGACAGAGGAGACATTCATGACCCTTAAAGACCCTTAACATGATGATTTACTAATATAAGAGTTGAGTCAGCAGTAATACTCTGTCGGCTTTTCAGGACAAATAAACAAGAACAGTCAATGAGTCCATGTTCAGTACTTTTTGGATGATACGGCGAGCATCTACCACGTTGTGATTCATGGTGGTATGGCAAATAAATGCTTAACATTTTCTGCCTGTATGCAAAAAAAATACAAGCATGATTAGATGATATCACATAGGTAATCCAAACCAACTTTGCATCATTTTAAGTCTCTCTAAATCGAACACTGATACTGATTTTAGAGGAGGAAATTCACCTGTATGGCGTCTGATATAGGGACTTTTTGAGTCACTATAAGATCCATATATAGTGACGTCCCGCTAACTCTGCAGTCCGAACACGAGGAGCTTTTTCTACTTGAACACTACTGAGAAAGTCGGCGCAAAGAGTTCTTTTTGTTCCCTTTTGTTAGGAAAAAACGGAAGAAACCCCCAATCCTGAGCTCGGATCCGCACCCCTGCACCAGATCCAACAAATCAACTGTGTGAAGACGATTGGGTGTGTCAGGTGTGTCCCTGCAGCCACAGCGGCTCTTTACCGGATCAGCTGGAGCCCCTCATGTACCGTACATAACTGTATTCTTACTGCATCCAGAACGTGCATGCACCAAACACTGTTGACCACCAGGTGGAGACCTTGTCCAACGCAATATGCTTCTGCTGACTGTATCCTGCACCTGGAGGGATCGGACCGTAAAGTTTCATCTGTGCTGATTTTGTGGGTGATTCAAAGGAACCCCAGAACTCATTACGTAAACCAATGATCTTAGTATTTACTTAATAATGTCCGTCATGCTTTGTTACATATTTCTAACAGAAACCACACTTCAATCCAGCGTTGTGTTGCCTTCATCTCCGTGCAGGTGGAGGCTTTGGAGGCTCTGAACATGTGTGAAAGTAGTCGAAGTTACATTTGTGCTTCTAAAAAAGAGCCGATTACAGATTTCCCTTTAATTAGGGTCTAATTGATGGATTGCTATGAAATCCCAGTAACTTTGGTTATAATCTGATTTTAAATCCATAACCAGGTAAAAATGTGTCCCATTCTTTGAGTTACTTGCTCATGTTTTGCATCGCCTGGTGCCAAATTTGCAAAAAGGCGCTACACAAGAAGTCCCCTCCGCGTGTCTCCGCATAGTTTTGGCCACGTGTCGTAGCAGCACCTCGATCCATTGAGTCAGTTTTCCTCTGATTTACACAACGAATCCTAAGGTCTCTAAAAACTGCTCCCAATGAACAGTTGGCCGACCCTGGAGAAGGCGGCAACATGATCCCCTTCCCTCCGGGCCCTCTGGACCAGAAGGTGGTGGCCAGCCAGGCGGTGGCGCTGGACTACATTAACTCCACCTATTCCCGTGGTCACTTGAACCCCAGCCTCCACCACCACTGTACATAACTGTATTCTTACTGCATACAGAACGTGCATGCACCAAACACTGTTGACCACCAGGTGGGGACCTTGTCCAACACAATATGCTTCTGCTGACTGAATTCTGCACCTGGAGGGATTGAACCGTAAACTTTCATCTGTGCTGATTTTGTGGGTGATTCAAAGGAACACCAGAACTCATTACGTAAACCAACGATCTTAGTATTTACTTAATAATGTCCGTCTTGTTTTGTTACATATTTCTAACAGAAACCACTCTTCAATCCAGCGTTGTGTTGCGTTCATCTCCGTGCAGGTGGAGGATTTCTGAACATGTGTGAAAGTAGTCGAAGTTACATTTGTGCTTCTAAAAAAGAGCCGATTACAGATTTCCCTTTAATTAGGGTCTAATCTATGGATTGCTATGAAATTATCACTTTTATTTATTTCCCCCTGACGATGAATCCCAGTAATTTTGGTTATAATCTGATTTTAAATCCATAACCAGGTAAAAACGTGTCCTAATCTTTGAGTTACTTGCTCATGTTTTGCATCGCCTGGGACCAATTTGCAAAAAGGCGCTACACAAGAAGTCCCCTCCGCGTGTCTCCGCATAGTTTTGGCCACATGTCGTAGAAGCACCTTGATCCATTGAGTCCGTTTTCCTCTGATTTACACAACGAATCCTAAGGTCTCTAAAAACTGCTCCCAATGAACAGTTGGCCAACCCTGGAGAAGGCAGCAACATGATCCCCTTCCCCCCGGGCCCTGTGGACCAGAAAGTGGTGGCCAGCCAGGCGGTGGCGCTGGACTACATTAACTCCACCTATTCTCGTGGTCACTTGAACCCCAGCCTCCACCACCACTGTACATAACTGTATTCTTACTGCATACAGAACGTGCATGCACCAAACACTGTTGACCAGCAGGTGGAGACCTTGTCCAACACAATGTGCTTCTGCTGACTGAATGCTGCACCTGGAGGGATCGGACCGTAAAGTTTCATCTGTGCTGATTTTGTGGGTGATTCAAAGGAACACCAGAACCCATTACGTAAACCAATGATCTTAGTATTTACTTAATAATGTCCGTCATGTTTTGTTACATATTTCTAACAGAAACCACTCTTCAATCCAACGTTGTGTTGCGTTCATCTTCATGCAGGTGGAGGCTTTGGAGGCTCTGAACATGTGTGAAATGAGTCTAAATTACATTTGTGCTTCTAAAAAAGAGCAGATGAAGTTAATAAATCGCTGAGATGACTCATTCAAACAGACGGTAACTCGTTCTACCGGTCGTACTCGACTGATCTGAACGTTGCCAGGTTGTTTTTTTTGTTGCAGTGATCACGAGGACACACACTTTCTCACTTCAGACTGGATTTATTGCATGGACAGAAGGTGTACACAGGGTTTAACGTATGTCACACTTCACACTTTTGTGGAGAGACTGAACGGGCGGCTCATTGGTGGCGTTGCTACATCGAAGTGAAGAGCTTGTCCCACACCTCCAGCTTCAGTATGGCCCTGCCCATCGGAGACATCGTCGCCTTGAGGTCCAACTGCTTGCCCTCGAACGTGAGGCCGCAGCCGTGGGCCTCCTCCCTCACGAAGCCCACCTGCTCTTTGTTGTAATACATCTCTTTGTACAGCGCCTCGTCGCACTCCTTGTCCTTGTCGTAGATCCCGATGGACAGCCAGTTCTTGTACATGTTGTAGTCGTAGGGCACGGAGAACATGATGGCTATCTTCTCATCGGCCGAGTTGCTGTGCCTCGCAAACAGGCTGTAGGTCAGGACGCCCACGGCGCCGGAGCCCCTGCCGCTGGTCTTGCTGAAGTTGCACACCTCAACTTTCTGCGGGCGCACGGTGGGTTGGGGCGGACTGTGACAGTTGCCACTGTCCAGGTAGACCCTTGCAAAAACACAGACAGTCTTATTAGAGCCTGAACGTATCCACGCAAACGGAAATGAACCTGAAATGTCTGGCACTCACTTGGGGTCGATGAGGCAGTAGTTGTTGGTGAGGTTGGTGATCTCGATGGTGACATTTCTCCTGCTCTTGATGTTCGCAGCCAAAGCTTCTGCTGATTCGCTCATGTTGTTGCTGGGGAAGGGCTGCGACAGCACCGGGACATCGTTTTACTCTGCAGTTTGACTTCATCAGCACACAACTCTTCACACAACCCTGCTAATGCTGTCAGAGAGCTAATCACAGTTTATCACTGGAGTCGTGATGGGTGTTGTCGTACTGGAGCGCATTACATTGACCAGTGTTTCTAATGATCTCACCCTCGTGTTGAACGGGTGGATGTCAGGAGCACGTCTCAATATAACGCAGTCCAGTTCGAAACTACTGCAAACTACCACCTCAGTAATAAACACAGAGTTAAAGGAATACCTCTCCGACAGTGTCATTCAAAACTGAACATTTAGATCAATGCATTTATCTTTTATTAGACTCTACAAGTGCACTGAATGAACTCTGCGTCTATAACAGATGCACACTCCTGAACTAGAAACAATGTCTGTCAGTAAAACTCTGAATAAAGCAGCTTACCTGTCCGGACCGCAGGTGTGTTGCTCACTCGGGTGATGCCAGAGTCTGAGACGCAGCCTTCACCCTGTTCGATCGCTCTTGTTGGAGAATGCGTGACGCCTCGTGCCCCACCCGAAACTGTCTCCACCCACACCTGATCTCCATGTCGATGATCACAGTCTCAAACTTTATGTCCTCTCCTCAGGTATGCAGGCGGAGGCGTGAAGACAGGGTGCAGCCGACCGTTTTTTGTTTTCAGAAGCATTTTTTTTAACAAGCCGGTTAGTTCAGCTCTCCGTGCCATTGTCTCATAGCTCAGTGTCTCCTGATGCACCACACCTTCATCTATGCGTCTGGGATGTTGTTTTTACTGTCTGCGCGGAGAGCCGATCGTGCCATACCTCTGCACCACCCTGCACAGTCTGACTGTGTTCATTGTAAGAGTTTCCACCCAAAGCGAAGTAAAGTTCACGCTAAATCGACTGAAGAGACGCGTGACATTCACTTTAACCTGCTGCGGAACATCTGCGACCACGTGTGATGGTTCAAATTACAGATACAAGAAAACATCAGGGACATTAAATCTGTTCATGTTGTTTTTTATTCATGGAAAGCACCCGTACAGGACATGCATGCTCTTACACTCGTGACAAACACACTCATCTGCCCATCTTGTCGTACAACTCCAGTTTGATAATGGCCTTGCCCTCGTCAGACATGCAGCCCCTCACGTCCAGCATCCTCCCCTGGTACGCCACCCCCGAGCCGTCGGCCTCGTGGCGCACGAAGTTGGTGAAATCCTTTCCCTTGTACATGAAGTCGAACAGCTTGTTGTCGCAGGCTCGCGTGTGCTCGAAGATGCCCACCCCGAGCCAGTTCTTGTAGAAGTTGTAGTCGAAGGGCACCGAGAACATGACGGCCATCAGCTCGTTGCAGTGGCGGTTGCGCATGTCGAACAGCTCGTAGGTCAGCACGCCCACTGCGCCTGAGGCGGTGTTGTCGTCCTTGGTGAACGAGCACACCTCGGCTTTGTTGGTGCGCAGGGTCGGCTGCGGGGGGTTGTAGACGAAGCCACTTTCCATGTACACCCTGCAGGGGAGAGGAGGAAGAGGGTCAGGAGTTAGAATACAAGGGAAAGTCCAAACACTGGTCCTGCAGGAACACGTTAGGAACAGTTTCATTCAGTGGTGCCCAACATAGGGGTGTAGCCCCCCAGGAGGGTCACAGGATACTAGAGCCGATCCCAGCTGACATTGGGCGTGAGGCGGGGTCCACCCTGGACAGGACGCCAGTCTATCACAGGACACATAGAGACGAACAGAGACAGACAACCATTCACACCTACAGGTGATTTAGAGTCATCAATGAACCCAACACCTGCACGTCTTTGGACTGTGGGAGGAAACCGGAGAACCCGGAGAAAACCCACGCAGACACGGGGAGAACATGCAAACTCCACACACAAGTGGAGCCCTCGAACCAGGAACCCTCTCGCTGTGAGGCGACAGTGCTAACCACCACGTCACCGTGTCGCCCTTTCACAGGATACATCTGAGGTTTAAAACAAATGAAAGTTCTTTTTCAGTTTTTTGGACTTTTCCATGTGTTTTTTCTGTGTATAGGAGGTTTTGGATCGTACCATCACACCGAAGGAGCGGGGGGAGTTGTGCAGAAGCTGCAAAACAATCTCATGCACACAGTCTGTCGCGCCTAAATACACTTATTTAGGATGTTTCTGTCAAATGGGCGAATGGTTTGAGACTCCGTCTGAGACAGGGATTAAATAAGGAGTGGCTGTGAGTCCATCAAACATCCAGTGCAACGTACTGAAGTGACTTTATCAATGAATAAAAATAAAACAAAGCTTATGTACTGTCACATATTTACTTAATCACTTGGCTTATACTTGTATTTAACCCTCCTGTTCTCCTAAGGGTCAATTTGACCCCATTTAATGTTTAACATCTCTAAATAATGTCATTTTTTTGTGTTTTTTTGCTTTATATTTATGACTTTTCCTCATTTTATGGGGACGACTCATAAAAAACCTAAAATTATCATGATTATATATATTTATTTATTGTTCTTATTGTACATGTACTTGTGTCATCGGTGTTCCTTTGGGTCAGTTTGATCATCTGGATGATTTAATCATTATTATTATTGTTTATTTTACAATTCAAATATTATATGAGGTCAAATTCATGCTGCTGTCCTTGATAACGGACGTTACTTTCATTCCAGATGTTACAAATAACACAAAATAGCACTTAAAATAACAGACTTACTTTAAAACACACACACACAGAAATCCCTCCATGCAGTTTAACATCAGTGATATTTTTCATTCTGTTAAATAAAAACATAAAGTACCCGACTTCACTTGAGTCACACATTGATTATGATCATTTTACAGATGTTTAACGGTCAAATTGACCCCAAGAATAAATGGTGTTAGTCAAATTTGAGGGTTAATCTTATCAGGTTTACTACAAAAATGTCCTTTAATTCAAAAGTGAGCGAGTGTATTACTATTAAATTAAAATACTACTTTAAGATGACTTAGGTAGTGTCGTTGCAGTAAAAGTTAAAACTTCCTTAAACATAAACTAGTTGTGCATTCAAGGTTTTACTGCTGTTATAATTCAAATGTACTAAAAATAAACTCTTCTAAACTGAAAAAAGTAGAACAATTAAGACCCAAGCAGTATTAAATTAGTACATCTCTGCTACTGCTGCTGTTTTGTATGAGGTCACAAAGCAAAACAGGTCCAAAAGTATGAAAATACGCCTCAAAATCACACTTTAAGTTCCCCCTCTGGGCGTCATGCCATAAAGAGATCCATGTACTTTTCATTTATGTAATTATCGGTTCCCTCTGAGCAGCTTTGCGCTCGTTGGACTCGCTCTTACTTTGGGTTGACGAGGCAGTAGACGGAGCTGACGTTGGTGATCTCTATGGTGCAGTTGCGGTTGGTGGTGAGGGTGTGGGAGTGGGCTTCTGCGGTCTCGGGCATGGTGACGGCTGCTGCAGACGACTGGACGTGACGGGAAGAAGAGCTGTGAACACAAAAACACACACACAGGAGGATGATTGAATGCTTGGTATCAGGCACGCAAAGAGTCTTCTTCAACACACTATGACAAGAAAAGGAGGTCTGATGCGTCCGGGACACCGCGGACTACATTACTGCTGCACAGGCGTCTCCGCTGAGCACAATCACACACCAGCGTCTCCTCACATCACTACAGTAACGCCATGTTTGGAGGGTAGATGCACGGTTATCTGAAGGTAAATGCACTTACGGTACTTTATGTCACACACAGGATGGCAGGGAGTCCTCTGAAAACAGGTTGGAGTTTGGTTTGGAGACAGGTACGAAGGCACACCCTCGCAGGTACAGTCACGCCTCACACACACACACACACACACACACACACACACACACACACTGTGGGCGTGTCTGAGCTCACATGCAATGCCAGTTATGCAGTTTCAAGTGTAGCTACACCGGAGAATGGAGACATAAGGAAGTGTGTGTGATGGAGTTAATGCTGATGATGGACGTGAGGAGGAGGAGGAGGAAGAGGAGGAGGAGGAGGAGAGGAAGAGGAGGAGGAGGAGGAGGAGAGGAAGAGGAGGAGGAGGAAGAGGAGGACAGGAGGAAAAGGTGGAGGGGGGAGTAGGAGGAAGAGGAGGAGGAGGAAGAGGAGGAAGGGGAGGAGGAGGAGGTGGAGAGGAGGAAGAGGAGGAGGAGGAGGTGGAAGTGGAGAGGAGGAGAGGAGGAGGAGGAGGAGGTGGAGAGGAGGAAGAGGAGGAGGAGGAGGTGGAAGTGGAGAGGAGGAGGAGGAGAGGAGGAGGAGGAGGAGAGGAGGAGGAGGAGGAGGAAGGGGAGGAGAGGAAGAGGAGGAGGAGGAGAGGAGGAGGAGGAGGAGAGGAGGAGGTGGAGAATAGGAGGAGGAGGAGGAGAGGAGGAGGAGAGGAGGAGGAAGAGGAGGAGAGGAGGTGGAGGAGGAAGGGGAGGAGGAGGAGGTGGAGAGGAGGAAGAGGAGGAGGAGGAGGTGGAAGTGGAGAGGAGGAGGAGGAGAGGAGGAGGAATAGGAGGTGGAGGAGGAGGTGGAGAGGAGGAGGAGAGGAGGAGGAGAGGAAGAGGAGGAGGAGGAGAGGAGCAGGAGAGGAGGAAGAGGAGGAGAGGAGGAAAAGGTGAAGAGGAGGAGGAGGAGGAAGGGGAGGAGGAGGACGACGAGGAGGACGACGAGGAGGAGAAGGAGGAGGAGGAGGTGAAATACCTGACTGTGGGCACAGATTTAGAGATTACAGAGCAGCAGCCACACCTGTCAGATCACCTCACCATCTGATGAGGGCGATGACTCAGACGCCCGGACCTCCTCGACTGGTTCATGTGAAAGAAAACATTGTGGCAGTTGGCACGGTAACAAAAGTGCTGTTGTTGCACGTCTCCTGTGCCAGAGGTTGACTGATGATCCGAACACACTTCCCCTTGTTCCCTCGTCTTTACCTGCTTTGTGTTTGTGGAACCTGTTTCTGCACAAACTGAATGGTTCTGATGGATGACAGCGAGTCCGCGGTCCATCAGATTATTCTACGGGTGTGTCCAAACACATGTAAACACCAGTGAAGTCTGAGGACGGCTGTTCAGTGACGGGCAGCGCTGTATTCTACCTCCTTATGTCGGCTTTTTTACCCAAACACATGATTGACTCTGTTCAGGGGACCAGGCTGAAAAATAGGTTTCAATAGGTTTGTAAGATGGGCGGCACGGTAGTCTGGTGGTTAGCACTGTCGCCTCACAGCAAGAGGGTTCCTGGTTTGAATCCCTTCTGTGTGGAGTTTGCATGTTGTCCCGTGTCTGCGTGGGTTTTCTCCGGTTCTCCGGTTTCCTCCCACAGTCCAAAGACGTGCAGGTGTTCGGTTCATTGATGACTCTAAATCACCCGTAGGTGTGAATGGTTGTCTGTCTCTGTTCGTCTCTATGTGTCCTGTGATAGACTGGCGTCCTGTCCAGGGTGGACCCCGCCTCACGCCCAATGTCAGCTGGGATCAGCTCCAGCCCAGCGGACATTTAAAACAATGGCGGTGAAAGGTTCACGTTGGTGTGATGCGGAGGTGGAGTGTTTACTGCAGATTTGGTCGATGAAAAGATTCAAAAACAGTCGACAAGACGCACAAAAACTCCGAGGTCTACGGAAAGATCTGGAAACAAAGCCACGCATCGCCATGACGTCATCAATGCGTGTGACGTGTTACGGCGTGATGACGTATAGGCAGCAAGAAGCATTCTCCGAGGCCCAGGTAGTGTGAGTACAAACGGGCCTGGAGGGGGGGACAAGGACCCTAAAGCACGGGGCGCGGGACGGAGGCACAGTGGGAGGGCGCTCTTGTTTTTACGGACACAAAAGTCCTTTAGAAGAAAAACACTTTTTGGGGGAAGGGGAACTTTAAGTACAGCTGCTCTTAAAAAATGATGTGTTGTAATGTTTGTGTTTGACCACAGGATGGTGCTGATGTGCGGGGGGTAACGGGGGACGAATGGACTCCTGTGTGCGGATGAACTTCTGTCTCAGATGAAGGAGAAGTTTAAATAAAGAAATGCAAACACAGAGTTAAGTCTCCTTCAGTCGGGGGAGAGCAGGGACCTCTTTGAGCTCTGTGACGACGCATTTTAAAGACTTACTCAGTTTCACAAGGAGGAGATTTCTCTTTTACGGGGTATGCGGTTTTCCCCGGACAGGAAGTGCATGAAGGATGTTTTCCACCGTCTGTTCGTGCTGTTAAACTTTATATTTGTATTTTTACAGCATCATAAAAGCAACAAGTCCACTGGAGGAGTATAATTACATGTGTCATCTTTTTAATTCAACGGGCGGCACGGTGGTGTGGTGGTTAGCACTGCCGCCTCACAGCCAGAGGGTTGCTGAATAAAGGACTTTTGTGTCTGAAAAAAAAAAGGGCGCCCTCCCACTGTGCCTCCGTCCCGTGCCCCGTGCTTTAGGGTCCTTGCCCCCCCCCCCCCCCAGGCCCGTTTGTACTCACACTACCTGGGCCTCGGAGAATGCTTCTTGCTGCCTATACGTCATCACGCCGTAACACGTCACACGCATTGATGACGTCATGGCGATGCGTGGCTTTGTTTCCAGATCGTTTACAAATAACAGCCAGAAGGTTGGTGGTTCGAATCCCGGCCTGGGCCCTTCTGTGTGGAGTTAGCGTGTTGTCCCCGTGTCTGCGTGGGTTTTCTCCGGGTTCTCCGGTTTCCTCCCACAGTCCAAAGACGTGCAGGTGTTCGGTTCATTGATGACTCTAAATCACCCGTAGGTGTGAATGGTTGTCTGTCTCTGTTCGTCTCTATGTGTCCTGTGATAGACTGGCGTCCTGTCCAGGGTGGACCCCGCCTCACGTCCGATGTCAGCTGGGATCAACCCCCCCCCCCCCACCCCACACACACACACACACACACAAAACCCCGACAGTAAGAAGCGGTTGAAGACTTAATTCAGCATAATAAAAATCATCTTGATGTTTATTTACAGTCAGTTTTTATTTATTTCAAGATTTTCTCATACAAGTGTTTAATAATGTGGTGTTTGGTGTAAAACAACATATATAAAGTTAACACAACGTGTACAAAACGCAGCGTAAACATAAAGCATATATGCAGCGCTGCGTTAGCTGAATAACAGAAAACAATCAGAACTTAATGAATCCATTAATAACAATACAGTTGGAATGACTTTGCTGTGCTCCTCTTTTAATAAATGAAATAAAACATTTAAAAAAAACACTCTGCAAAAAGAAAGTCTACCAAACAATGATCTCAGGAATATAAAAATAAATCTTTTATCTGTAAAACAAAGCACCAACAGCGTAGTTAGTGAAGCCAGAGTTTATTAAAGAGTGTTTTAAAGACTTACCTACTGGCCCCTGTACCAGCTCCTCTCATAGTAAAGTCCATTACAGTGGAAGGAGCCCATTGGTGCTTTGTTGTGTGTGTAGGGACTCTTCTCATGCTGCTGCAGAGGTTTGCTGTTATTTTCAGCAGCATTAGTGGTTAAAAAAGACCTTTGAATGCCTTCACCGTACTGCCCTAAGCTAACCACTGTTAGCCACGTCAGGCTGTTAGCATCTCTGCTGGATTTCTCCTTTAATAGTTTATGGTGGAGAGGAGGGAGAGGAGGAGGAAGAGGAGGAGGTGGAGAGGAGGAGGAGGAGGAGGAGAGGAGGAGGAGGAGGAGAGGAGGAGGAGGAGGAGGAGAGGAGGAGGAGGAGGAGAAGAGGAGGAGGAGGAGGAGGAAGAGGAGGAGGATGAGGAGGAAGATGAGGAAGAGTAAGAGGAGGAGGAAGAGGAGGAGGAGAAGGAGGAAGGTCACAAAGCAGCAGTCCCAGTTCTCCGCTTCACTTCAGAGGAAACATGGATCCAGCAGCGATGGACGGCAGCCCCGTCTTCTCTGCTATCCATCCGTTGTAATTGGTCACTTTGGTGTAGACGCCGGGTCGATTCTCCTTGGCGCAGCCGTCGCCCCAGCTGATGACCCCAAACAGGAAGAGCGTGCCGCCGACCTCGCACACCAGAGGCCCTCCGGAGTCGCCCTGAGAGGGAGACGAGCAGCGTTACAGGGGAACCAACACACTGACTCACTGAAGCCTGATCGAGTTTGGACTTGTCGTGAATACCTCGCAGGCGTCCTGGCTCCAGTCGGGACGACCGGCACAGAACATGTTCCCGCTGATCGTGTTTCCATAATACTCCTCATGTCGACACACACTGTCGGCGAGGAGGTTCACCTGAGCCTCGCGGAGGAACTGGGACTTGTACCACAGACCTGGAGACCAGAGAGGCGGTTAAAACGACTTTAAAACACAAACGATCAGAGGTGGAAACAAACT
>NC_139843.1:2700522-2710522 GCF_963691815.1 Echiichthys vipera
AGTTTATGAATAATTAGGGGCGTGGCCTCTTGAGTGACAGCTAGCCTCTGGCCCTCACTTCTCCTCGGAGGTAAACGTCAGCCAGATGGACGTACGCCCCTCCCCCCAACGTCACATACATGCTCTTGGTAAGAGATAATGAGGCGGAGTCAAAGTCTGACAAGATGGAGACTCCTGTAGGCGAGGACGATTGGATCAAGTTAGAGAACGGACCTCGACGGAGACGCTACATCCATATTTATACACTGGTGTTCACATACTTTTAGGGCGCACTAACACTGTCCTTCCGCACCGGAAGCGCGCACATGTACATGTACGAGCACGAGGCCTACGGCGGTTCTGAGGTCATTTCCTGTGCGCCTGTTGGGATGTAGAAAAAAGAAGGAGGGACCATGCGCGGACATTTCAAACAATGGCGGCGAAAGGTTCACGTTGGTGTGATGCGGAGGTGGAGTGTTTACTGAAGATTTGGTCGATGAAAAGATTCAAAAACAGTCGACAAGACGCACAAAAACTCCGAGGTCTACGGAAAGATCTGGAAACAAAGCCACGCATCGCCATGACGTCATCAATGCGTGTGACGTGTTACGGCGTGATGACGTATAGGCAGCAAGAAGCATTCTCCGAGGCCCAGGTAGTGTGGAGTACAAACGGGCCTGGAGGGGGGGACAAGGACCCTAAGCACGGGGCACGGGACAGAGGCACAGTGGGAGGGCGCCCTTAAGCTGTATGACACCTCTTCAGTCGGGACAGGACGACAGTATTCAGAGCACCTCACCGTGTTTCTCTTTCCCATATCCAGCGATCTCACAGGTGGATCCAGGCTGGAGGTTCTGCTGAGGCGGCGGCAGACACACGGTCTTCACTGAGACGCTCTCCTCTGCACACTTCCCCCGTTTGGCCCTCAGCTTCAGCAGAGCTGCAACACAACAACCAGAGGATCACTGCTCCGTTCATCGCGTCATCGACACCGAAGCAGCTAAAGACTCGCGCTCGTACCGATGTCGTTGTTGAAGTCCCCGTCACTGTTGTCAAACCCATCGTGGAGGATGATGTCTTCCACCCTGAACGTCTGCTCCACGGTCAGGTCCGTCTCATTCATGGCGTTTTTCCCCAGGACGACGGAGAAGCGGCGCTGTTTGCTGTGGGAACTGAAACACAAGTTCACACGTCCAGTCAACCTGCTGTCGTTCCTTAGCACCTGCTGCTGTTACGGTAAGTGACCTCACTTCCTACCCCTCAGGGAAGCAGTGGGCAGCTGTGAGGACCCAGCAGGCCGAGATCAGACTGCCCCCGCAGCGGAAAACCTTCTCCTTGGATTTACTACTGCGCCAAAATATGGCAGCAACCCACGGTGGGATTCCACAGCGGCAACTGTTCCACCCACGATCTTCATGTGCTTTCTCCTCGAGCGCTGGCCGCACGTGGACTCCACAGCTGGGGGGTGACACAAGGTTCAAAACAGGCTTTGGGGGGAAACGCGTGAATGTGATACTGAGTTCAGTAATGAAGTGGACTTACCCGGTTCTGGCTCTGGCTCGGTGGGTGGTGGTGGTGGTGGTGGTGGTGGTGGTGAGGGTGGGGCTGGAACTACAAGATCAGAGCGTTGGACACGGATTAAACATGCAACTGTGACGACTGTGAGAGCAAAGACGTAGCCACCGTGTCGTCACCCTCTGAACAGTATTGTCCCCCTGCAGAGCCGGAGACCCCCTTTATAGTTGTACACATGCTCGAGTACGCAAGTGATGTTTCACTGGCGCCCGCTAAGCTAATCGTTAAAGATGGAAACCTTTACTGACGTGAGTCTTCAGGTGGACTGTTGCCGGCTGCATGTACCTTTAAGTTTCAAGCTAGCTTAGTTAGCAAGGTGCAATTACCGAACGCTGCTCATACGTGACCAAAACATTACGATCAACATTAGCGAGAATGCAGCTTTAAGTGGAGTCTCCTCCTGCTGGACATTAGAGAGAATGCAGCTTTAAGTGGAGTCTCCCCCTGCTGGACATTAGAGAGAATGCAGCTTTAAGTGGAGTCTCCTCCTGCTGGACATTAGAGAGAATGCAGCTTTAAGTGGAGTCTCCTCCTGCTGGACATTAGAGAGAATGCAGCTTTAAGTGGAGTCTCCTCCTGCTGGACATTAGAGAGAATGCAGCTTTAAGTGGAGTCTCCTCCTGCTGGACATTAGAGAGAATGCAGCTTTAAGTGGAGTCTCCTCCTGCTGGACATTAGAGAGAATGCAGCTTTAAGTGGAGTCTCCTCCTGCTGGACATTAGAGAGAATGCAGCTTTAAGTGGAGTCTCCTCCTGCTGGACATTAGAGAGAATGCAGCTTTAAGTGGAGTCTCCTCCTGCTGGACATTAGAGAGAATGCAGCTTTAAGTGGAGTCTCCTCCTGCTGGACATTAGAGAGAATGCAGCTTTAAGTGGAGTCTCCCCCTGCTGGACATTAGAGAGAATGCAGTTTTAAGTGGAGTCTCCTCCTGCTGGACATTAGAGAGAATGCAGCTTTAAGTGGAGTCTCCTCCTGCTGGACATTAGAGAGACTGCAGCTTTAAGTGGAGTCTCCTCCTGCTGGACATTAGAGAGAATGCAGCTTTAAGTGGAGTCTCCTCCTGCTGGACATTAGAGAGAATGCAGCTTTAAGTGGAGTCTCCTCCTGCTGAGCATTAGAGAGAATGATGCAGCTTTAAGTGGAGTCTCCTCCTGCTGGACATTAGAGAGAATGCAGCTTTAAGTGGAGTCTCCTCCTGCTGGACATTAGAGAGAATGCAGCTTTAAGTGGAGTCTCCCCCTGCTGGACATTAGAGAGAACGCAGCTTTAAGTGGAGTCTCCTCCTGCTGGACATTAGAGAGAATGCAGCTTTAAGTGGAGTCTCCTCCTGCTGGACATTAGAGAGAATGCAGCTTTAAGTGGAGTCTCCCCCTGCTGGACATTAGAGAGAATGCAGCTTTAAGTGGAGTCTCCTCCAGCTGGACATTAGAGAGAATGCAGCTTTAAGTGGAGTCTCCCCCTGCTGGACATTAGAGAGAATGCAGCTTTAAGTGGAGTCTCCTCCTGCTGGACATTAGAGAGAATGCAGCTTTAAGTGTAGTCTCCCCTGCTGGACATTAGAGAGAATGCACTTACTCGACTCGTGGCCGCACCGTGGAATAGCACAGTACTCCCACACCAGCTGCTGGTTCTTCCACACGTAGCACCACGGACGCCGTCTGTAGTGGAGATTTCTGAAAAAGAGACGAGCTGTAGCGTCAGACAAAAGATTCGCTCACAGCTCGTTTCAGTGGAGAAACGTTTTTCTCTGAGCTCCAGCACTTTGGATTTAACGTGAAACAATAAGAACGAGGCGATAAATGCTGGTTTACGGTTTAAAGACAATGAAAACAAGTGTCTCACTATGAGCAAAAGCACTAAAATTACACAAACTTCAACTTTAAAGGTCCCATTTCCTGCTCATGTTCAGGTTCATACTGTTTGTTTGAGCATTTATGGGATTTTTATCTTGAGTTTAAAGACTTTAAATAAAAAAAAACCCCAAACAAAACAAAAGAAGAGGTACGTTCAGGCATTTTGTAACCTTCAAGTGTCTAACACAGAATTCCTCAAATCAGATCTTGACAGTAAAAAAAGCTTTTGTAATGTATTTAATAACAAACTGTCCTTTTAGTTTGTCTTGTAGAGACACATTTTCATGCACTTCTTTAGCTTAGTGGGAAGAAAACAACCAAAATACACATTTAACAGTTTATTGACTTCACTTTGTGTCCCTGGATTTCTCCTAAACTCACCAAAGTTAGCGTTAGATGACGCCTCATTTGCATATTGAAACATAACATTTCAGAAACGTGTAATGCATAAAATATTTGTCTTAATGTCGGTAATTAACTGGGGAAGTTCCTTATGTAGGAATGAGCCTGTGAATGTCCTCATGTGTCCAGGTCGTCGTTCTCCTCAAAGCAATTTCAGTCCAAAGCAACTGGACTTGGTTATTTGTGAGAAGACGTTCAACGAGCAACGAGGAACGCAAAGACCACTACATAAACGCACGGACCGACACAGGAGAGCTCCCTCCTCAGGTCTGGACTCCGCTGCCCACTCACACCTCAAGGAGAAAGCCCACTCCTTTAAAGACAACCATGTCCACATCCTGGACCGAGAGGACAGATGGTTTGAAAGAGGAGGAAAAGAAGCATCTATGCAAAAGTAGAGAAACCATCGTAACAAGAAGAGGAGGTCTGAGACACCAGGACCAGGACAGGACCAGGCTGGGACTGGACCATGGCTTACCAGAGGAGGAGGTCTGAGACACCAGGACCAGGACCAGGCTGGGACTGGACCATCGCTAACCAGAGAGGAGGTCTGAGACACCAGGACCAGGACCAGGCTGGGACTGGGACCATGGCTAACCAGAGGAGGAGGTCTGAGACTCCACTTCTCTCAGTTTACAATGCTGCCCTTTCATCCCTTCATCCAACAATCCAACCTCAAAGAACAACTGTTCACAAACGTCCTCCTGTGACTCCAACCACTGTCGTTAAGACTCAATAGAGCACTAACCAAGTCCAGACCTACTTCCACCAACCACTGTGGTTAAGACTCAATAGAGCACTAACCAAGTCCAGACCTACTTCCACCAACGACTGGACCAGGACCAGGACCAGGACCAGGCTGGACTGGACCAGCACTAACGAAGTCCAGACCTACTTCCACCAACAACTGGACCAGGACCAGGACCAGAACTAACGAATTCCAGACCTACTTCAACCAATGACTGGACCAGGACCAGGACCAGAACTAACGAAGTCCAGACCTACTTCCACCAACGACTGGACCAGGACCAGACCAGGTCCAGCTGGGACTGTACCAGCACTAACAAAGTCCAAACCTACTTCCCACCAACGACTGGACCAGGACCAGGACCAGGCTGGGACTGGACCAGCACTAACGAAGTCCAGACCTACTTCCACCAACCACTGGACCAGGACCAGGACCAGGACCAGGCTGGGACTGGACCAGGACCAGGCTGGGACTGGACCAGCACTAACGAAGTCCAGACCAACTTCCCACCAACGACTGTCACTCTAAACGCCGGTCGTTGGCACTTGGAGCCAAAGGGTTCCAGTGACATCATCGACCTGTGAGAGGTTAAATTAGTTAGTTGGACCAGTCCCAGCCTGGTCCTGGTCCTGGTCCTGGTCCAGTCCCAGCCTGGTCCTGGACCTGGTCTTGGTCCTGGTCCTGGTCCTGGTCCTGGTCCTGGTCCTGGTCCTGGTCAGATGCGTACATGACCTTCGACTGAAGTTGCTTTGAGGATGGTTATGTAGGAATGTTTTATCTGATTCACGTAGTGTTTCAAAATGTATGACATTTACAGAACATACGCGTGATTTCCCACCTGCAGTAGTTGTGCCTCCCTGATTGGACGTCAGTAGACATGAAGCGCTGCCGGGTGTTTGAATCCCACTCCTCACACGTTCGCCCGCTCTCTGACTTGGACGCGGAGCCTCTGTAGTAGAGTCCCACGCCCTCGTAGCACTGAGTCCCCTTCACTACAGGAGCAGCGTACGGAGGCACAGGAGGGTCAAAACAAAGGGAATCATGGGAAATATCAACAGGAATAAATCAGACGTTTTTTTTAAAAATTACTATTAAGAAAAATAAGAAATAATAAGAAGACAAATAACTAAATATAAAATAATAATTATATAAAATTCAATGCTTAGAATTATTCCTTTAATTATTATTTATTTTTATATTTCAACCATTTCAACATTTAGCCGTGTATTTATTTCTCTTTAGTTTTCCACGTTTTAATATTTAATCTCTATATTTCCATATTTATTCTTTACATGTTTATTTATCATGTCATTAATTAATCTCTATATTTCCATATTAATTTGTTTTCCTCATTTATTTATTGTTTTAATAATTAATCTTTATTTTTCCTCATTTATTAATTATGTTATTAATTAATCTTAATATTTCCATATTAATTATTGTTTTTTGTCCTCGTTTATTTATTAGTTTAATAATTCATCTTTATATTTCCTTATTTATTAATTCTTTTTAATTTATTTTTTTAATTTATTTATTGTTTTGATAATTCATCTTTATATTTCCTTATTTATTAATTCTTTTTAATTTATTTTTTTAATTTATTTATTGTTTTGATAATTCATCTTAATATTTATTTATTTATTTATTCATTTATTTTTTCTTTTTGCACTTTTTTCTTTGTATTTCAACGTTATTTATTCTTTTACTTATCTTTATATTTCCTCATTAATTATTATTTTTTTATATTTACATATTTATTCTTTTATTCTCTTCATTTTTATATTTCCTTATTAATTAATTCTTTAACTTAAATTTATATTTCCTCATTTATTCACAAGTGTAATTATTCCTCATTATATTTCCATGTTTATTCATTCTTTTATTCTCTTCATCTTTATATTTCCTCATTTATTTATTTATTTTTAATAATTAATCTTTATATTTCCTCATTATTTTGCTTTTTTCTCACAGACTTATTCTTTTCCCGTGGCTCTGGTGACTTTGATTAAAAACGTGGATTAATATTAATTAATAAACTGCAGCTCGGTTCCTTGTTTTTCAGCTTTTTACCCGTTTCACAGATTCTCCCGTCAAAACCGTCGGCGCACAAACAGAACATGTGTTCCCCGGACGTCAGGGACGGGACGGAGCTGCCTCCGTTCAGACAGACGCCTCCTGCACAACGAGAGGGAACCAAACACTTCAGCACAGCCTGGGGTTCACGCACGGCACCAGAGGGCAGTGACAGACGTGGGGTTTCTCACCTGAACTCTCAAAGGAGGAGGAGAACGAAGAAGAGGAGGAAGACGAGGATGAAGAGGAGGAGGAAGCAGAAAATGGGCTCCCTCTTCTGTCTCTCAGTGAGCCCTAAAGGTACAAAAAAAGTCATGAAATCCATGAAACAACAATGCAACATTTCAATAAAAGCCAAGTAAAGACGTCCTCACTGCTCCAGCTGATCCCAGAGCTGCCAGGGTGCAGATTAAAGCAAAGCTCTTCATCGCTGTCATGTTGCCTCGCTGCTGCACTGATTGAAATCCTGCAGAGAGCCGTCTGTGAACCTCCTCGGGGCTTCCTCTGTTTTGTCTGCTGTGTTCGGGGAGGAGGGGGGAGAGTCCTGATTGGCTGAGGAGCCGGCCCACGTTAAACTCGGGTGTGAGGAAACAGCAGCTTGCAGGGGGAGTGGATGAGTAAGTGCTGTTAATCCATCAGGAAGCGGATCGATAACTCTGGTATGTTGGAAGCTGCTCTGTCAGATCGGACGTGCAGCTGCTTCTGTGGCGACTTTAACACGTCTGGATTCAAACTGAACCTGGATCAGTGGTTGAACGACACTGTGAAACATGTTTATGACTGTCTGGGCGTCCTAATCCTGCACAGATGTTGGTGCCCACACCCTGTGACGCCTCGGAGAGTCTCAGCAGTGACACCGCAACAGTTGGGAAACTGATACTATGGCCTAATAACGACGGCGTGAAGACGTGAGTGAGGGGTTAACGTCACAAAGTCTCTGTAATAAGGTTTTGAAACTACTTTACCGCCCTTTTACTGCTGAATTACGACAAAAACACACCCACAGTCAATCAGACGTGAAGGTTAGTGGTGAAAATATTCTAAATACAATGTACACGTTCACTTATATAGACGTAGATATCGTCTGTATAACAAAGAAGGACGTAGCTTCCAGGTCTGTCAGTGGTGAAGAGCCTTAAAGCTGCATTCTCTCTGATGTCCAGCAGGGGGAGCAAACCTCTGCAGCAGCATGAGAAGAGTCCCTACACATACAACAAAGCAGCAACAGTGTAGTTAGTGAAGCCAGAGTTTATTAAAGAGTGTTTTAAAGACTTACCTACTGGCCCCTGTACCAGCTCCTCTCATAGTAAAGTCCATTACAGTGGATTACCAAAGTCAATCCCAAAGGAAGGAGCCCGTTGGTGCTTTGTTGTGTGTGTAGGGACTCTTCTCATGCTGCTGCAGAGGTTTGCTGTTATTTTCAGCAGCATTAGTGGTTAAAAAAGACCTTTGAATGCCTTCACCGTACTGCCCCGAGCTAATCACTGTGAGTGCGTCTTTAGACACTGATTATCCGTCCGTCCCGTGCCCCGTGCCTTAGGGTCCTTGTCCCCCCCTCCAGGCCCGTTTGTACTCACACTACCTGGGCCTCGGAGAATGCTTCTTGCTGCCTATACGTCATCACGCCGTAACACGTCACACGCATTGATGACGTCATGGCGATGCGTGGCTTTGTTTCCAGATCTTTCCGTAGACCTCGGAGTTTTTGTGCGTCTTGTCGACTGTTTTTGAATCTTTTCATCGACCAAATCTGCAGTAAACACTCCACCTCCGCATCACACCAACGTGAACCTTTCACCGCCATTGTTTGAAATGTCCGCGCATGGTCCCTCCTTCTTTTTTCTACGTCCCAACAGGCGCACAGGAAATGACCTCAGAACCGCCGTAGGCCTCGTGCTCGTACACGTGCACACGCTCGTGCTCGTACACGTGCAAACGTGCTTTACTAAAGCCCACCTCTCCCAAACGGGCCGTGGACGGCAAGCGTGCCGCTCCTAGACGTGGTACAGTTGCACTCACACTGGTCAAAGGAACCAGACTTTAGCCGTGAAACCTGTTTGGGCACGGGACGGAGGCACAGTGTGAGTTGGCGACTTTCCGCTGTGACTGAAACTGAATGCAGAAACACTTTCAGCTGTGACTGAACCATTAGCTGCTACTTGAGTCTGCGGCGATAAGAGTGAAGTTACATTTAAGAGTCAGTTCCTGGTGCAGACTGTAAACAAAGGCACTGCCTGACACAGAGCCCAGCTGATAAACCCTTTCAGAGTAAAATCACCTCACTGATGGAGCTGTAGATTAAGGTCACCTGGGGTCACAGAGCAGACCTGTTGTTTGAGTGGCACCGCGGGTGAAACAAAGGTCAACGTGAAGAGCAAACATGATACCTGTTTCCTGTGAAAGGTGTGTTAATGCGCTGGGTTGCGGCCACACCTTCACTGTTGTGGGAAGGCGGATCAAAAGGGCTGTTTGCACTGTTCAGACGCATGCCTTCACACGTTCAACTGCAGCATTTCACCAGAAAGCAACGAGAGGAAACGCTGCAAACTGAATGGAAAAGAGAAGAAGAAGAAGGAGGGTGAAAGGAACTGAAGAGCGTTTTTAGAAGGAGGACACAAAAAGGTGAAGATGGATCCAGACTCCAGAGAGCTGGAGTCCTGGGGGACGCCTGGAAACCCCCAAAGCGATGAACCGGTTAATAACCGTCAGATCCAGGACCCGGAGCTGGACCCGGTGGTGGTTTGGGTTCCCAGTGGGAGGCGTCTGATCTCCGGTCTGCTGGGTCTGAACGCGGTGCTGCTGGGAGCGGCCCTGGTGGCCGGGCAGGCCTTCAACCCCGGGGGCCTGAAGCACCAGGAGCCCCAGCTGTTCATGCTGCTGCTGATGGCGGTCAGCTTGGTGTGGATGCTGTGGTACCTGCTGTGGGCCCGGAGACAGCCCGGCATCTGCCCGCACAAAGACCACCACGCCGGGGGAGTCACTGTCACCGGTGAGCTCCCGTGCATCATCACCGTGACGACAGGATCTGATCGTATTTGTCTGTGTAATGAAAGTTCTCCTCCCTCTCCTCCGGTGCAGTGGTGCTCCTGCTGTTCGCTGCGTTCAGTCTGCTGCTGTGCGTCTTCAGGGTCGGTTACTTGGTCATCATGAGGGAGTGTAAGCCCGCCGCCACGGTGCTCTCCCCGTTCGTCGAGGCGCCTTTTCTCACCCTGCAGGTAATTCAGATTTTAATGGTCAGTCGGAGAGAAAAACCTCCGGCTGCTGAAACAAGAGCATGAACCAGAAGAAAGAAAGATCAGAGTAGAGGAGGAGGAAGAGGAGGAGGAGGAAGAGGAGGAGGAGGAGGAGGAGGAGGAAGAGGAGAGGAGGA
>NC_139843.1:2713022-2725522 GCF_963691815.1 Echiichthys vipera
TCAGCAGCATTAGTGGTTAAAAAAGGACCTTTGAATGCCTTCACCGTACTGCCCCGAGCTAATCAGTGCTAGCCACATCCGGCTGTTAGCGACCATTGGATGATTTTACGGCAGAATTTCACTTTAATGTAAATAACTGGGGACGTTTCATGGTGATATCTGTCGGTTCTTGTTTTTCACCGTGGCGTTTTCCCTCCAGGAGTCGCCAACTCGACCTCCTGCCAGTGCAGTGCGACCGCCGCCTGCCTCACCTTCAGGAAAGGCCTGGAAATCCTTTATCCCTTCAACATGGAGTACTACCTGATGGCCGGCTGCATGATCTATGTGATGTGGAAGAACGTGGGCCGCCGGATGAGTCCAGGTCCCCACCACGTGGCTCAGAAGCTCACCCTCCAGGTGGTCTACCACGGCGGGGTCATATACGGCCTCGTGTTCGGCGCCCTGGTGCTCGTCGCGGGAGTGGTCGTCTTCATTCTCTACCAGGTGTGGGTGAGCCAGCAGCAGCGTCGCCTCACCGCCTTCCTCATATTCTACGGCTACCATTTAGCCGTCATGCCCGTCATGTCTCTGTGCTCCCTGGCCGGGATGCTGGTCCACAGGCTGGACAGGAGGGCGGACGAAGGGGGGCACAACCCCACTCGCAGCCTGGATGTGATCCTCCTGGTCGCAGCGGCTCTGGGCCAGCTCGCCCTGTCCTACTTCTCCCTTGTGGCGGCCCTGGCTGTGGGGACCCGGGGGCCCCTGGGGGAGCTGGACTTGTCCTACTCCCTCCTCAGCCTGCTGGAGCTCATCCTCCAGAACATCTTCATCATCGAGGGCCTCCACAGGCACCCGGACCTCCTCGCCAAGAAGAAAGGGAAGCAGCCGAGCAGCATATTCAAGGTACCTGCATTTGATTCATGACTGTTGTGTCAACTGGAGCAAGTCAGTCATTAAAAGGTTGTGTTTGTGTGTAATAAACTGTCCCGCAGTCGAGGAAAAAGGTCGCTGCGTCCGTACAAGAGGAGAGGAAGGCGGATATCTCACTGCTGGACGGGAACTCGCCAGCTCCTGCTCGAGAACACGATGGGAAGAAACCCTGGACCAAAAGAGCGATACAGGAACTCTGTGCCTTCCTCATCCTTTCCAACATCATGGTAATAACATCACGTGTTTAAATACAGGCGTCTTTGTCGTCTCTGCTCTTCTGAAACACACCCGTGTTCCCTCCTCCTGCAGCTGTGGGTCATCCCCGCCTTCGGAGTCCACCCCCAGTTTGAGAACGGCCTCGGGAAACAGTTCTTCGGCTTCTCCGCTTGGTTCGTTCTGGTGAACTTGGGTCAGCCGCTGAGCGTCTTCTACAGGATGCACTCTGTGGGCGCTCTGATGGAGCTGTTCATCACCGCGTGACGAGCGGCTGACGCTGGACTGGAACCACAGAACAACTGATGAACTGTACGATTAACGCAAATACTGAACGCAAGAAGGTTTGAAGGAGGTTTGAGCAGATTATTTGCTGTGAATATTGAATTAAAAGCATTTGAATGAAGATGAATAAACAAATAAACGTCACATCATCATGATTATGTCAGATTTTATCACCTTTATGCAGGTTGTATGTGACACACAGTCACTAATATTTCAAAGTAGCGTGGTCCAAGTGGAGCAGCTCCAGCAGGACACCATCTGTGGCCTCTCCCAGGCAGGTTGAAGCTGTGGCGTTTCCAGTTGGGGCTGCTGCCTCGTCTCATGTGGCCCATATCTATGTACGACATCACCCTTTCTCACGGTTGGAACGATTGGTGAACGCGCAAGTGAGGAAAAGGCTGGGACTACCCAAAGGCCTCAGCACCGTAGGCCTGCGTGGTAACGGAGCCCTCTCAACGCCAATTTCAAGCCTGGTGGAGGAACAAATGCGCTAAAACAAGGCTTCAGACGACGCTCGCAGAACCCCGGGGTCCTTCTGTCAGAGGTGCTGCTCTCACCCCGGCAACAGGTAGGACATGGAGGCCTGTTACAGCAGCGGCACAGGCAAAGGCGGCTCTAAGGGTGTGATCACACTGTCCTTTTGGCCGCGGCCAAAACCGGTTTTTCAGCTAAAGTCTGTGAGCGCACCCGCTCCGCGCTCAACTGGGGCCAGCTGGGCCGCCACGGCCCGCTTGAAAGAGGTGGGCTTTAGCGGAGCCGTTTGCACATGTATGAGCACGAGCGTGCGCACGTGTACGAGCACGAGCCCTACGGCAGCAGCGTTATGTCCGCCTGTTCGGACATGTAAATAGAAGGAGGGACCATGCGCGGACATTTAACAACAACAACAATGGCGGTGAAAGGTTCACGTTGTGTTTACTGCAGATTTGGTCGATGAAAAGATTCAAAAACAGTCGACAAGACGCACAAAAACTCCGAGGTCTACGGAAAGATTTGTAAACAAAGCCACACACACGCGATCAATGCGTGTCACGTTTTACGGCGTGATGACGTATGGACAGCAAGAAGCATTGGCCGAGGCCCAGGCAGTGTGAGTACAAACGGGGCTGGGGCGCGGGGGGGAGAGGGAGGGGGGACAAGTACCCTAAAGTCCGGGTCGTGGTCCGGGAGGACAGTGTGATCACGCCCTAAGACACCGAGACACCGAAAGGTCAAACAAGGAAGACAGGGCCTAGGACTAGGAACCACAACACCCACGTGGCAGAAGGCAACTCCATCTGAACGTCGGCAGGAGGTGGAGGAGGTCGCCGCTAGGAAGAAGCAGCCAGACGTGCCACTGCAGTCTCTCAAGATGGGAAGGTGTGGAGAGGAGGAGAATCACCTGGAGCGAAATGCGTGGAGCGGGGAGGCCAAGGAGGACCCAGCCTGTCCCCAGTGTGCTGCACCAGCAACCCTTAGGGCGCCCTCCCACTGTGCCTCCGTCCCGTGCCCCTGGCTTTAGGGTCCTTGTCCCCCCCTCCAGGCCCGTTTGTACTCACACTACCTGGGCCTCGGAGAATGCTTCTTGCTGCCTATACGTCATCACGCCGTAACACGTCACACGCATTGATGACGTCATGGCGATGCGTGGCTTTGTTTCCAGATCTTTCCGTAGACCTCGGAGTTTTTGTGCGTCTTGTCGACTGTTTTTGAATCTTTTCATCGACCAAATCTGCAGTAAACACTCCACCTCCGCATCACACCAACGTGAACCTTTCACCGCCATTGTTTGAAATGTCCGCGCATGGTCCCTCCTTCTTTTTTCTACGTCCCAACAGGCGCACAGGAAATGACCTCAGAACCGCCGAATTCTCTCTAATGTCCAGCAGGAGGAGACTCCACTTAAAGCTGCATTCTCTCTAATGTCCAGCAGGAGGAGACTCCACTTAAAGCTGCATTCTCTCTAATGTCCAGCAAGAGGAGACTCCACTTAAAGCTGCATTCTCTCTAATGTCCAGCAGGAGGAGACTCCACTTAAAGCTGCATTCTCTCTAATGTCCAGCAGGAGGAGACTCCACTTAAAGCTGCATTCTCTCTAATGTCCAGCAGGAGGAGACTCCACTTAAAGCTGCATTCTCTCTAATGTCCAGCAGGGGGAGACTCCACTTAAAGCTGCATTCTCTCTAATGTCCAGCAGGAGGAGACTCCACTTAAAGCTGCATTCTCTCTAATGTCCAGCAGGAGGAGACTCCACTTAAAGCTGCATTCTCTCTAATGTCCAGCAGGGGGAGACTCCACTTAAAGCTGCATTCTCTCTAATGTCCAGCAGGAGGAGACTCCACTTAAAGCTGCATTCTCTCTAATGTCCAGCAGGGGGAGACTCCACTTTAAGCTGCATTCTCTCTAATGTCCAGCAGGAGGAGACTCCACTTAAAGCTTCATTCTCTGTAATGTCCAGCAGGAGGAGACTCCACTTAAAGCTGCATTCTCTCTAATGTCCAGCAGGAGGAGACTCCACTTAAAGCTGCATTCTCTCTAATGTCCAGCAGGAGGAGACTCCACTTAAAGCTGCATTCTCTCTAATGTCCAGCAGGAGACTCCACTTAAAGCTGCATTCTCTCTAATGTCCAGCAGGAGGAGACTCCACTTAAAGCTGCATTCTCTCTAATGTCCAGCAGGGGGAGACTCCACTTAAAGCTGCATTCTCTCTAATGTCCAGCAGGAGGAGACTCCACTTAAAGCTGCATTCTCTCTAATGTCCAGCAGGGGGAGACTCCACTTAAAGCTGCATTCTCTCTAATGTCCAGCAGGAGGAGACTCCACTTAAAGCTGCATTCTCTCTAATATCCAGCAGGAGGAGACTCCACTTAAAGCTGCATTCTCTCTAATGTCCAGCAGGAGGAGACTCCACTTAAAGCTGCATTCTCTCTAATGTCCAGCAGGAGGAGACTCCACTTAAAGCTGCATTCTCTCTAATGTCCAGCAGGAGGAGACTCCACTTAAAGCTGCATTCTCTCTAATGTCCAGCAGGAGGAGACTCCACTTAAAGCTGCATTCTCTCTAATGTCCAGCAGGAGACTCCACTTAAAGCTGCATTCTCTCTAATGTCCAGCAGGAGGAGACTCCACTTAAAGCTGCATTCTCTCTAATGTCCAGCAGGGGGAGACTCCACTTAAAGCTGCATTCTCTCTAATGTCCAGCAGGAGGAGACTCCACTTAAAGCTGCATTCTCTCTAATGTCCAGCAGGGGGAGACTCCACTTAAAGCTGCATTCTCTCTAATGTCCAGCAGGAGGAGACTCCACTTAAAGCTGCATTCTCTCTAATGTCCAGCAGGGGGAGACTCCACTTAAAGCTGCATTCTCTCTAATGTCCAGCAGGAGGAGACTCCACTTAAAGCTGCATTCTCTCTAATGTCCAGCAGGGGGAGACTCCACTTAAAGCTGCATTCTCTCTAATGTCCAGCAGGAGGAGACTCCACTTAAAGCTGCATTCTCTCTAATATCCAGCAGGAGGAGACTCCACTTAAAGCTGCATTCTCTCTAATGTCCAGCAGGAGGAGACTCCACTTAAAGCTGCATTCTCTCTAATGTCCAGCAGGAGGAGACTCCACTTAAAGCTGCATTCTCTCTAATGTCCAGCAGGAGGAGACTCCACTTAAAGCTGCATTCTCTCTAATGTCCAGCAGGAGGAGACTCCACTTAAAGCTGCATTCTCTCTAATGTCCAGCAGGAGGAGACTCCACTTAAAGCTGCATTCTCTCTAATGTCCAGCAGGGGGAGACTCCACTTAAAGCTGCTTTCTCTCTAATGTCCAGCAGGGGGAGACTCCACTTAAAGCTGCATTCTCTCTAATGTCCAGCAGGAGGAGACTCCACTTAAAGCTGCATTCTCTCTAATGTCCAGCAGGAGGAGACTCCACTTAAAGCTGCATTCTCTCTAATGTCCAGCAGGGGGAGACTCCACTTAAAGCTGCATTCTCTCTAATGTCCAGCAGGAGGAGACTCCACTTAAAGCTGCATTCTCTCTAATGTCCAGCAGGAGGAGACTCCACTTAAAGCTGCATTCTCTCTAATGTCCAGCAGGAGGAGACTCCACTTAAAGCTGCATTCTCTCTAATGTCCAGCAGGAGGAGACTCCACTTAAAGCTGCATTCTCTCTAATGTCCAGCAGGGGGAGACTCCTCCTCATGTTTAGTCCTCCATACTGTTGCTGTGTGGACGTCAGAGCTCATTTATCCTGATTGTACCTGAAGTATCATGATGATGATGATGATGGTGATGATGATGATGATGATGATGATGGTGATGATGATGATGATGATGGTGATGATGATGATGATGAAGAGTGTTTAACTTGTGTTGATTCACTGTCGTTTATGAATGAAGTCGCTGTTATCCAATGAAAAACTTGCAGAAAGCAAATATGTGCACGAGGCTCCCGGAAGTCTTCGCCTGGATCCTGCTTGGTTTATGACGCGTTTACGGACCGTCGGATTTTTTTTATATCCTCTTTGGTGCACGAGATGACATCATTTTAAAATAGCTGTTATGTATTAATGTTAGCAAAACATTTATTTTCTCACTTCCAACATGTTTTATATATTTTATTTGTTCATTTAACTGCTTTTTTCTTTATTAAATTACCTTTACTTATTGTTTTATGTGTAATGTTGTTTTAATAAGTCATGTAAATCACTTTGGACTTTGTTTTAAAAGATGCTACGTTACTAAAGATTGTTATTATTATTATTATTATTATTATTATTATCCCAAAACAAATCATGAACGCGTTCCAGGACATTTTAATCATGTACCTTTCCCTCTTTCTTTGTGTGTTGAATGACTGTTGAATGTTATTTATTTACTGCGTGTTATTGAGTGATTTTTATGTTTTTTATTTTTTTTTAATGTGTTGAAGCCAAAGACAAGTTTCCACATATTGGACAATAAAGAAAAGAATAATAATAGTAATTATTCGACCCGACCCCGGATAAGCGGTTGGCGATGAGATATTTTATTTTATTATTATTATTATTTTATTAATTTAATGCGTGTAATTGTGTGATTTCATGTGTTTTTTTAGTAGACAAATTAAATTAAATTAAAAAGTGGGCATATTATTACATTTCTTTAAACAAATCTCGTAATATATCAGCGGTATAAGTACATTTATTATTAATAATCATTTACATGGACTCAAAATAATTTAGAAATTCAGTTTTAAAGGGATTTTAGAGTTTAGTTTTATGGATATGAAATGTCCCTTGTAGATTGAGTCAATTGACTTTAATCCACTGTATTGTTTTGTTTTAATTGCATCTTTTTCTTCCATTTTAATGAAACATTTTCTCCTTTTTGTTAATAATTAAATAAATAAAAAGGTTTCAGTCACTTGTGACCGCCTCCAAACGGCTGAAGGCGGAGTTTCCGAGCAGCCCCTGAACGCGCCAGGAGCGTCTGTCAGTGGATGAGGGAGATTATCCTCCTTCAGCGTTAACACACACACACACACACACACACTGAAACACACACACTCTCTCACACACACACACACGGGCTGCAGCAGCTGCTCTGGGACGCGACATGGGAAACACGGACACCAAACTTCACTTCAGGAAGGCGGTGATTCAACTCACGACCAAGACACAGGTCTGTCACACACACACACACACACACACACACACACACACACACACACACACACACACACACACACACGCAGGTAAAGTTGGAGCACCAGATGGTTGCCTGGAGTGCAGCCCAGATGACACAAACGCTCCACTTCGCTTTAATTTAAAGGATTTAAACACAAAAAACAAATAAAGCTGCAGAAATATTGATGCTTCTCTGGATATTTGAGCTGCTTTTACTCTGAACACGCTCTCTCTGGCCTGTCGGATCATCCCGGTCCTTTATTTTGGTGTTTATTTTGTAACATGACGCTTAAATAAACACCCTGAACGCGTCGCGTGTGACTGTAAACAGGTGAATTAGGTGAGTTTCGCTGCAGGTGCATTTAAGGTGGAACCAGCGAGATAAGGTGCATTTGAATGTGCTGCTGTGTCAATATCCTGATGAGTCAGTGTTTGAGTAGAAAGATACCAAACACACACTGTTGTATGTGCCTTTAAAACCTGAACATGGTTCAGTCTTTGGCATTTGAAGATGTCACTTCAGGATGAAAGGAATAAATAATAATCATAATACATATTCAGACACACTGATCCGTTCACTGGCAGAGGCTGCACAGACTTTTTGAAGGGCAGGGGCGGAAAGGAAGAAAAGGGCACATGTAACGCGTCCCAACCACTGAAGAGGGCACTTTAGCACATGTTTTAGCTCCTAGAGGACACTTTAGCACACGTTTTGGCTCCTAGAGGGCACTTTAGCACATGTTTTGGCTCCTAGAGGACACTTTAACACATGTTTTGGCTCCTAGAGGGCACTTTAGCACATGTTTTGGCTCCTAGAGGGCACTTTAGCACAAGGTTTGGCTTCTAGAGGGCACTTTAGCACACGTTTTGACTCCTAGAGGGCACTTTTGCACACGTTTTGACTGCTAGAGGGCACTTTAGCACACGTTTTGGCTCCTAGAGGACACTTTAGCACATGTTTGGGCTCCAAGAGGGCACTTTAGCACACGTTTTGACTCCTAGAGGGCACTTTAGCACACGTTTTGACTCCTAGAGGGCATGTTAGCCCACGTTTTTCAACAATTGGGTAGGCGACTTACTTAGAGGGCTTTACATGGAGAAGAACAACATATATTTTATGATTAATCATTTCTTTAATGGAGGACTAGAGCATGATCATAAACTGGAGCAGCTGCGATATGAATAATATATTTAATAATGGCTGCTCTGCTCATGTGGAGGTCATGCTAAACACACACACACACACACAAACACACACACACACACACACGCACGTATACAGTAGAGTGATGTTTTGGTGTGTGTGTGTGTGTGTGTGTGTGTGTGTGTGTGTGTGTGTGTGTGTGTGTGTCCTCCTGCAGCCCGTAGAGGCCACCGACGATGCCTTCTGGGATCAGTTCTGGGCCGACACCTCCACCACCGTCCAGGACGTCTTCGCTCTGGTGCCGGCGGCGGAGATCCGAGCTGTCAGAGAGGAGTCCCCGTCCAACCTGGCAACCCTCTGCTACAAGGTGGGGGGGGGGGGCTGTTCTCCGGCCTGGATACAGTCACAGAGACAGGAATGCTGCTGTTTGTTGTTCCCACACTTCACAAACGTCACACACGTCACTGTTCGTAAAGGTCAAAGGTCATTTGAGTTTACAAGATCTGGTTCAACCAAGAACAGATCTCTCGCCATTTTGTTTCTCAGTGTGATCATTTAACATCTATTTTTAATCATTTTACGCGTCTTTGTCTGACACTCATCATACTTTAAAATCTTTAAAAATCCTTTGGGCTGAAGTACTTGTGCGTGTTCTTTCCCCTCAGGCGGTGGAGCGCTTGGTCCAGGGCGCTGAGTCCGGCTGCCCCTCCGAGAAAGAGCGTCAGATCGTCCTGAACTGCACCCGCCTGCTCACCCGCATCCTGCCCTACATCTTTGAGGACGCCGACTGGAGAGGCTTCTTCTGGTCCACCGTGCCCGGAGCCGGCAGAGCAGGGGTACGACTGACGCATACGCATGCATGACGCTCCTGTAGGGGCTCAGACACACTGGGGTCACGTGGACGCAGGGCGTAAACGTCGCCGCAGATAAGAGCGTGGTCGTGGGGATGGAATTTGTTGCAGGAAGCAGGGGAGTAGAAATGTGTGTTTCTGCTCTCTCTTGTGTCTCGTTTCCTGTAAACTGCACCAGTGCGTGTTCATTAATGATTTCACCTGAAGAGGAAAAGAATGAGGAAGCAACGATTGTTTCTGCAGTTAAATGACAAACTTGACATTTAAGGAAACATTAAAAAACACAAGGGAGGTGTTCCAGGCACGTCCAGCTGGGAGGAGGCCTCAGGGAAGACCCAGGACCAGGTGGAGAGATTATGGGCGCACTCACACTGTGCCTCCGTACCGTGCCAAAACAGGTTTCACAGCTAAAGTCTGGTTCCTTTAACCAGTGTGAGTGCAACCGCTCCGCGTCTAGCTGCGGCACGCTTGCCGTCCACGGCCCGTTGGGAGAGGTGGGCTTTAGTAAAGCACGTTTGCACGTGTACGAGCACGAGCGTGCGCACGTGTACGAGCACGAGGCCTACGGCGGTTCTGAGGTCATTTCCTGTGCGCCTGTTGGGACGTAGAAAAAAGAAGGAGGGACCATGCGCGGACATTTAAAACAATGGCGGTGAAAGGTTCACGTTGGTGTGATGCGGAGGTGGAGTGTTTACTGCAGATTTGGTCGATGAAAAGATTCAAAAACAGTCGACAAGACGCACAAAAACTCTGAGGTCTACGGAAAGATCTGGAAACAAAGCCACGCATCGCCATGACGTCATCAATGCGTGTGACGTGTTACGGCGTGATGACGTATAGGCAGCAAGAAGCATTCTCCAAGGCCCAGGTAGTGTGAGTACAAACGGGCCTGGAGGGGGGGACAAGGACCCTAAAGCACGGGACGGAGGAACAGTGTGATGGGAGGGCGCCCTATATCTCCACACTGGCCTGGGAACGCCTCAGGATCCCCCAGTTAGAGCTGGTTAATGTGGCCCTGGAAAGGGAAGTTTGGGGTCCCCTGCTGGAGCTGCTGCGCCCGAGACCCGACCCCGGATAAGAGGCTGAAGATGAGATGAAACAGGAGAATGCAGCACAAAAACACCGACACAAGAACTCATAACAAATAAAAGTGTTAGTTATAACAAAACACACGTAGGAAGCAATAAATAAAGCAGCATTAATACAAATGTGTAACGTAAATCACATGAAACATGAGCATTTGAACACAGACAGAAGCACCAATGCACAGACGAGGAACACAACATCAACACAAACTACGAGTAAGACAAAGAAAGTCCATTAATCCAGATTACGGCAGCATTTCTGATCTTTGAAAAAACACTTTTATAGATTAGGAAAAGGATTTTGAGGATGTGACGTCCCGTAGTTCTGTGGGGGGAGGATTCAAAGTGCGTGCTGCTCCATAAGAAAGGACGGACCGCCCCAAAACGACCTTTTATTACATGGAGCTTTAGCGGATGCTCCGGTAGATGTGTTTACATTTTGCGTAATGAATTCACTGAGTGGAGGCTGAACAGCATGAAAGGTTGGGGGATTATAAATGTCTCACATGACGACGCTAACACGCTGACGTTACCACGGTGTTGCAGCTCTGTTGTACAGTTGGCAGAGTTTGGTATTCATGACATTTGCATTTGCAGGACTCGTTCTTTAAGGTAGAGGTCTAAAAAAGCTCGGTGTCGTGTTGGAAACGGCCGACAGAGTCAGGTTTAATCTGTCAGCAGCCTCTCGGCTCTGCAGACATCAGATTAGCACGTGTGATAATCTGCAGCAGTGGTTCTCAGAGCACAGCGGGTGAAATGAGACCGCCGCTGTGTCGAGGACGCTGTCCGAGACTAACCCCCTCCTCCACCTCCTCCCCCTCCTCCACCTCCTCTACCTCCTCCACCTCCTCTACCTCCTCTACCTCCTCCCCCTCCTCCCCCTCCTCTACCTCCCGGTGGCTGCTGCTTCTCTGGTTACCTGGTCTGCAAACACTGCCCACATTGTACCCCCCCCCCCCCCCCCTCCTCTTCGCCAGTGGTTGAATTAGCGAGGGATTGAATGTCCCTTGATTAAAGCGTGGGACTGGAGGGAAACGGCGAGCTGCAGCGGTCGGAGCAGAGCGCCGGGTTGTTGTTTGTGGTTCTGCAGGTTCTGCAGGTTGATTATGAGAAAAGGAACACGACACTAATCTTTACGGCTAATGCACAAACATCCTGCACGACCAACTATATAATCTGCTGGCGATGCTAAGTGTTGATTCACGAGGCTGTTTTGATGCTGATACAAAAGCTAACAGCAAGATGGAGGCTCTGAAAGAACAGGTGCACCTGCAGTTTCACCTTAACGCCACAGAGGCCGCTAGAAACACCGCACCTCAAATCTCATGGGGTACAACTTTGAAGAAATAGTTTGGGAAATGGACTCAGTCAGTCTTTTCTGAGAGTAGAAGATTGATCCCACTCTTCTGTGTGTATGCTAATGTAGCCCGTTAGCCTAGCTTAGCACAAAGACTGGAAACAGCTAGCCCGGCTCCGTCTGGACTATGTCTCGGCCGGGTGCAGTGACTTCTTGGTTTCCTTGCAGCACATCGCAGAATCGCCGTATGGGGAAACCATGATTATCGCGGGTAATGATGATGATGACACGATAGCTTCATGTCCTGATTCCCTCCTCTCACCCTAACCCGTCTCTCTGTCCTCCAGCGTTTGGACGAAGACGGCGACGACGACGACGACTCTCGGCCGCTGGCTGAGTCCCTGCTGTTAGCCGTCGCCGACCTGCTCTTCTGTCCAGAGTTCACGGCTCAGAGCCACAAGAAGAACAGCGCGGTGAGTCCACGACTTCACCCTCTGCATGTCCATGTGTGTGTGTGTGTGTGTCCCCTCAGTGCAGCCGCAGCCAATCACCTGTCGTATTCACCGTCAAATGCAGGAGACGAGGCAGAGCGTCGCCTCAGGCTCGTTCACGACATTTAGACATTTAGACATTTAGACGCGTCTGGTGTCGACTTTGGAAAGACCTCGCCAGTTCTCCGCCATTTTGATGCTAAGCTAGGCTAACTCTAGCGCAGACACGAGCGTGACACCAATCTTCTCCTCCGTCACACAAAAAAGCAAAACAAAGCATGAGAGGAAAAGCTGTTTCTCCGTCTCAGTGTTGACTTGTTTTGCGCCCTAAAGCTCCAGCTGCGTCACTAACACACGGGGGGCCTGCCCCTGTGTTTGGGCCCCGGGGCCGTTAGCGACGTTATCTCCTCCACACGACCTTCTCAGGCAGTAGCCGGAGTTAATGAGTTACTCTGTGTGAGACGGAGAGACGGAGGCGTGGCCGTGTTTGTCAACTGGGCGGATGCTTCTGAACGGTGTTAGGCAAACACCTGTGGTGCCGGGGAGCAGGGGGGGTGACGGAGAGGGGCCGCCCCCTCCTGACCCCGTAGGT